>NC_045633.1:24347928-24417488 GCF_009829155.1 Mustela erminea
TTGGCTTCGACTACAGCAGATAGATGCGATCTAGATAAACCAATTTATGCAGTTGTTGTACCATCCCCAGGTTCGCCCACCGGAGTACTATGGCAAGGTGGGCCTCTTCAGTGGGTGTATTTACATAATAGTCTTGCCCGAATCATCACCCCTTATCCTGTTGCTGTGGCAATAACGGCAGGCAAGGTTATCAAGACTGGCATACGAGTTCTCGGGAAGCTACCCGACTCATGCATAGTCCCCTATAACAAGAGCCAGCCAGTCCCCTATAACAAGAGTCAAAGACGGGTAAGACTGATCCCACAACATAGCAACCTAAGACGAACACTATAGATGAGTGGTCCATCCTGGCAACATCCTATCCCATACCGTTTGACAATCATTATCCATCACATCCATTGATTGAGTTCTGTAAAGATACACATCTTATCTGGCCAAAATTTGTCAGAGCCCTTGGCCAATGCCATCACTATATTCACTGATGCCAGTAAGAAAGGAACAGGCACTTATGTGGTTGAGGGAAAAGTCATAACAGCGGTAGTACCAGGTGAATCGGCACAGCGAACAGAACTATTAATCATTATGCTGGTTCTACAAAGGTTTCACAATCAATACATCAATATATATTCAGATAGTAAGTATGCAGTACTAGCCGTTAGGCAGATAGAGACAGCAATTTTTTCAGCAAGCCAATCACCTATCGCCTCCCTACTAAAAAACCTCCAAGAAACGGTGCTGGCAAGGCCAGCCCCCTTTTATATTGGGCATGTAAGGGCTCATTCTGAGCTACCTGGACCAGTAGCATCTGGAAATAGAATAGCTGATAATAATGCAAGGTTTGAATTCTGTGGAGCAATAGAAGAAGCAAAGGATTATCACAGGAAATGGCATGTGAATTCATTAACGCTAAAAACAAGATTCAATATATCAAGAGCAGAGGCCCGTGACATTGTAAAAAGCTGTGGCAACTGTTGTGTTCATCTTCCGACGCCTTCCTTGGGTGTAAACCCTAAAGGCCTTATGCCCAACCATCTTTGGCAAATGGATGTAACTCATGTGCCCTCGTTTGGTCAACAACAATACTTACACCTTACCATCGATACTTGCTCCGGAATCATCATGGCTACCCCTTTAAGGGGTGAAAATGTAAAAAATGTAATGAGCCACTGCCTACGCAGCTTTGCGTGCTGGGGAATACCTAAAAGTCTGAAAACAGATAATGCCCCGGCCTATACCTCAAATACCTTTAAAAATTTTCTAGCATGCTATAATATCCAACACAGCACTGGCATACCATATAATCCCCTAGGTCAAGGAATTGTAGAACGAGCACACCTAACATGGAAAACTACCCTACAAAAAATAAAAAAAGGGGAAATAGGGGAGAGCTACTCAACACCTAATGACCTCACAAACCTTGTAAATTTTATTTTAAATTTTTTAACGCTAGATCAAGATGGTCTCTCTGCAGCAGAGCGACACTGGGGGCACCAAAAGCATATGCAAGCAATGGTAAAATGAAAAGATATACTTACGGGCCTATGGAAAGGCCCAGACCCGGTGCTTCGATGGCACCGAGGATCTCTTTGTGTTTTCCCACAGGATGCGCCATCACCCATCTGGGTGCCAGAGAGGCTCACGAGATTGGTGGCCATGGAGCCCATGGATCCTGTGGATGACGTCATCTAGTCTCTCTTGTGAACCCCGACAACCTGCCGGTGCTGCTTCGACATAAACGAGACTTTGGAATAACAGCAGCCATTATTGCAGCTATCGCAGCATCCGCCACCGCTGCTACTGCTGCCGCGGTAGCGTTGACAACCTCAGTACAGACAGCAGCTGCGCTCAACAACATCACAGGAATGGTTGCTGAAGCATTGGCTATGCAAGAACAAATTAACGGACATTTGCATGCTGGGATCCTTATTGTAAATCAAAGGGTTGATTTTGTACAGGAACAACTTGATATCCTAGAGTCAATTGTGTCGATAGGATGCATACATAATATGGCCAGACTTTGTATCACCCCTATAGCTCATAACAACTTATCCTTAGCAGCTAACCTCTCTAGACAGTTAGGAAATATGCTTAATGGTACCTGGAACCGTCAATTTCAAAATTTAACTAGGCAATTACGAGCTCAAATTATATCCATAAATTCTACCAAAGTAACTATTGCACCTGTTAGTGAGTGGAAAAAAATGTTACAGCAATCTGTTTCGTTCCTCAAACAGTGGGCCGGACTTGGTGCCATGGCTGTTCTCTTAATCACAGTTAACGTACTAATGTTACGTTGGGTGTGTGGCCGTGTCCGTCGCAATCAACGACAATAACACCTCATGGTTCAAGCCATGATGGCTCTTGAAGCTGGTACCTCCCCCAGATATGGCTAAGTATGCTAGATCGGTAGTCAAAGACGGGTAAGACTGATCCCACAACATAGCAACCTAAGACAGGGGCTCTTCGACCAGGGAGAGTACCCGATGACGGGTAAGCATGTTTGCTGAGGATTGGCAACCTAAGACAGGCACGATCTCAGCCATTATAAATAAATAAAAAAGGGGGAGATGTCGGGAGCCAGTACAGGAGGCCTACTCTAAGAGCCATAAGGGACTGAATATGATTGGCTGTTCATTTAGGTCCACTCTCGCGGGAGGTGCATGAGCACTGCATTTTGATTGGTTAACACTGCCTGTATAAAAACGCATGCGCCGAGGGTAAAGGGGGAGAAGAAGAAAGAAAGCGATTAAAGAAGAAGGTTCGCCGCTATGTGAGTCTCCGAGTCGTTCTTGTGGGCCGAGAGCGACAAGTAAGTATAGTACAATATGATTTTTTGAGAGAGAGACCACATTCACATAACTTTAAGTATATTATAATTACTCTATTTTGTACTCTACATTTCTTAATGTCTTCCTGTGAGTAATTTATAAATTAAAATTTGTCCTAGAACTGTACATATAAGAAAAAACAGTACATATAAGGTTTGGTACTATCTGTGATTTCAGGCATCTGCTGAGGGTCTTGGAAAATACAGCCTGCAGACAAGAGGTGGGGCTACTCTACTGCCTTTTGGTACCACCATATAATCTCTAAAAGGGTTCTGTTGGGGAGCCAGAGGAATTCCTGCAAAACACATGTATTATCTCAAATTAATAATTTTAGAATATCTTATATTCTTCCTACCAGAAAATCAAACAAGAAAAAGTTTGTTATTTTTAGATAAAATTGACCTTTCAGTACAAAATGAATTGGCACTCAGTGGTCTCTTATGTAAAGCACAGCTAATAAGAGGGAAAATGAAGTGATTAAAGAGCACTTCAGAATTAGTCCTTGGACCATAATTGTCCACAAGTCAAGACCAAAACTATGAATAATGAATATCATGTAAGAGAGGTTAGAGATAATGCTGGAGGAAAGTGTTGTCTAACTTAATTAACAAGCCAAGATAAAGAGTTTTTAATGAGAGATTTGAATTTCATATTTGTGTGTGTGTGTCTGTGTGTATAATATGTTATCTTAGTTTATTAAATAATAGTTTTCTTGACCAGCATATAAATTTGGCATTGTTTATTGAACCATGATTCTTGCAGGTTAGAAATTGCTCTTGATTCAAGATAATATATCCATTGAAATTTGACCATTGATTAAGAATACTACTGGAATTTCAGCTCTCTTGTCAATTTTAATTAAACTTTTGAGACTTTACACTTTAATTTACAATGTGCAGGGCATTTATGTCCCACGTATTCTCATACCACTCTTAGTTTTCCTAAGTGAATAAAATTATGATCAGTTCATTGATTTTTTAAATATTTTGTAAACTAGAAATTCTAATTAAAAACAGAATGTACCATGATCCTTAAAAGCTGATTTCATCCCAATTTTCTGTGCATATAAGACCCGCAATAGAAATAATTTCTGAATAGCTATACCTGAAAGTGTATTGCTGCTCCTTCCAGTAGAAGGTGGACTTCTCCATTTTGAGATATTCTCATCTAAAGTCCATTAGGCTCACTCACTCAGTTCAAGACTGAATTTTCAGTTTCATAATTTATGGCCAAAAAAACTTACACAGGAAACGTTTGTCTATGATTTAGTTTATGGAACTTCAATCTCATTTGGGACATTGGCATTAAACTAATTAAACTACTCAGCAAAAAACTAGAACTGAGGAAACAGAGAATCACCTTTCTAAAATAGTTTCAACTGACTTTAATTGGAATGTTCAGAATAGGTATTTATCTAATGACAATTCAATCTGAAACAGAAATGTTTATACATTAATAGACCATCATCATTATCTTGCATTTTCAAAAGCACTCAGGCCAGTATATATACTCAGGTATATATAATTAAGGCAAGTCTGCTTAATGAAAATAAATGGAAAACAAATATTTTGAAGCCAATTAACTGAACATAACAGAAATGTGGTTGATGGTGTCTTACACTCCTTTATTTTATAAAAATAAACATAGCTTAGTGCTCATAGTATGAATATAAAAATGATGCATTTTTTAGAAGCATTTATCTTCACATTTAAACATTTATTAACAACTGATCCTTACTAAAAAGTAGCCATAGGCAAAGTTTAAATTGTGAAATTCATCCACATTAGAATTTTGGGGGCCCATGGACAAAGATGAAAACATACACTTCTTCCAGTTTCTTAACTGGAAAGTTCTGAGTGGCATTAATTTATGGTTTTGGAAGCGAATCACCTCTGGCCTGGAACTAGAAGTGGAAAATATTAGCTGTAACATAAATTTTAAGGAAAAAAAAAAAACAAGCAATTTAAAATAATGCTGAGCTAAATTTTTCCTCTGAAGAACTCCCACACTGTGTTTTATAACCGATTTGTTGCAAAGATTCATTCAAAAATTAGTTTTAGGCACTGACTTTGTAAGTTCAGAAATACAAAAAATAATACCCAACTTTTGGTAATAACTAGATTTTTATATTTAGTAATAATTTATGATTTTTAAGGTAATCAGTGTGGAGCTAGTAAGTAAAATACAGTAGCTTGTCTATTGTTACATAGTATAACAATATTATTATGTGTAGTATTACTCCAAAGGGGTATTTTCTGGGAAAGCTATATTCATTAAACATCTTACAAAATTCAAGAAAATGCTATCAAACCCAATATTCAGATACACAAGAATAACTACCAAGAAAGACCAAGAATATTTTCCTAATTATTTTATTCCCTCACTTTTGCTTTATGCTTGAGTTTCTATCACCTGTGCTCTGAGCTATCTGGAGTTTAGATAAGGTTCTATTAACCACAGGCAAACAATCAAGTAAAAGCACTCAGCCTCTATACTTAATTTCATTTGTTTAGGTAGTATAATTTTATGTTTTAATTGAGTATAATGGGTATTTGGTAAACTGGATTTTTTTAAATAGGGGAAATCTAGCATGCACACAGTAAGTATAAATATATAAATTAACAAAGTCTGAGTTTAACAGTGCCTGCACCCCGAAACAATGTCAAATCATTTTATCAAGTTTGGAATTTTTTTTTAATATTACATCTTAGTAAGGCTATATTTTAATGATAGGGTTAGAAATTTAGAATGGTAGGATTTCCATATTATTGGACAAATAAACTAAATGATTACAAATATCTAGCTAACTAGAATTCATTCCTTACTATAGCTCTTTTGTGTATGGAACGGTATCTTTTGCTTAGTTAATTTAATTATTTTACTACATGGTAACTTATAGACTCAGAAAATTATTGTTTATTTAGTTTTTTTAAACATATATAGAGGGGTAGATAATTGGAATTATCAATGATACAGAAAACAGTAATTAGACTCTATTAAGTTTGAAGATGTGAAGGTGGAAGTGAGAAATTTGTCTACACTTTGTCTCATCAGCAGTTGCAATCCTCTATTTCCTGTGCAAATATGTATACATCACTTAACTTTGTACTTTAGCCTAAAGTTTGTAATAAATATCTCAATGTAAGAAAATTCAATGTATCTATACCATGTAAGGAAAACTGTTACATTATAAATTGCATTGGAAATATAATTATTGGGAAATATTTTAAACAAACTAGAAACAACAACCAAGGTAAAACAAATATTTTAATTATAAAAATAAAAATAAAGAAACTATTACCACTATCATAAAAAATATATTTTCTATAACTTTTCACTGGCAACTCAACACAGGACCCACTTAGTCTGTATACATACAGACAGGTAGTATATAGCAGTCTAGAAACTCCAGATTTCCATTCAAAGTAATCTGAAATGCTATTCCATAGTAAGATGTCATAATAATAGATTTAGAGCCGCCAAAACCTGTGGAGGGAAAAACGGTTCAAATAATTTTATGATCATGGCCTAAGAAAAAGAAAAAAATATATATATATATATATATAACAGAGACAGTATTGATTTGGCACTATGTTACTCTCAAATATTCATTGAACTTGACAAAATTTGCCAGTGTTGGAGTTAATACAAAGCAATAGATATTCTGAACATAGCAGTTCCATCTGACTGGAAATTATACTTTTGTTGAGCATCTATGTGTTTATTTTATTATACCTCAAAGGAAACTATGTGATATTATCTTGGAAACTCCACTTTCATGTATTTTTAAATGTTTTGAAAAACTTCTAGCTCTATCTCCTTGGAACAGAGAACCTTTCTAAGAATATTGTCAAAAACTTTTATATATCAAACAATAACTTTCAAGAAAGAGTCTCATATGGTACTGTGATATTTAAAATAAAACAAAAAAAAGAAAAGGAAAATTTTAGAAGACAAAGTCAATGTTGGAAAATGCTTGTGCATAACAAACAACATTGTTCTAAAAGTCAAGTCACTCAGTCTGTGCTAATAAGAAGACCCTTCTGATGAACAATTTAATTGGGTTTAACAAGGCTGTTTATAGCTAATCCTAAATGCAGTAATAGGCAGTTTCCTATACTCAATGTTGGGCCTATACTCAATGTTAGTTTTGCTCCCTTTAGAACTTGCTTGTAATTACAATTTAGCCTTTAATTATTCTGCTTCTCATTTTCAGTTTATGATTAAGACCAACAGTATGCCATGGAGATGGTAAGTGCTGACGTGGACAGGAATAAAATGGACAGCAATTCCTTTAGCCTCTTGTCCCAGATGGCCAAGATGGAATCATTTTGTTGTGTTTGTTGTTTTGTTCCAGAATAAAAATAAAGAATATATTAGTCAAGGAAACCAGTATATATCTTTCCAAATACAGGCCAGGGCACATTTTATAACTTTTTAAATATATTTTTTGTGAGGTTAGCTGTGAAAAAGGCCCATAGTCCTGGGCCTACGAGGTAATTTAATTCCAACTCTATAAAGTACCAGCTTCAGGACTGTAAAAAAGTTTCTGAAACTATCCATGTATAAGGCACAGCACAATGAAGAATGATAGAACACCAAGTATAAGAGTTGTTTGGTTGATTGACTCAACATAGGCAAATCATTTTGAATACTACCTGACCTATTGTAAGCCTTCAAGTTTATGTAAGATATTGCTCTTGTTATTGATTTAAATACTTTCAGTGATAATGACAAGATCTTGCTAATTCCAAATTGGAGAGGTTTTCATTTGACTTTAACACTTAATTTCAAATAAGTAGAGTGCAAAATTATACAACCTGTTAGTTTAAGAAAAGTGAGATGTTTATGAAGAATATAAAATCAAGTTTATAATGTTTAACTATTGTTATTCATGTGACAGATATCATGTTCATTCAAATAACCACTTGAAATTAATGGTATGCTTTATAAACTGCCTTCACACCCTAAACTAGAAACATCTTTCTGAACCCTGCTTCAAAGAAACATCAGTTAATTGTGACAAAAGAGAAATGGAAAAATCCCAACAAAAGTATTAAAATGTAATTAGACTGTAAGAGTAGCACATATGCCTGAATCTTTAGTGATACGAATAATGAAATAGGTTTAGGAGATTAACAGGACAGTATAAAGCAGGCAGGATAAAACTAGAATCCAGTGAGCAGCTGGTGTTATTTTAATGTCAATCAGGGTGAACAGAAATAGTGAGTCATATTTTTTATTTGTGGTCTTAAAGATTAAATGTTGGGTTCAGTTACCCATGTAACAGACTCATGTCAGCCCATATGATGTCCTAAATCATGTTCCTTATGGAATTCAGAAAATTCCTCTGGTCCACTTTAAGTGTTTGGAACAGTTTGATGTATAGGTTATAGATCCTTCTAAGCCTTGATTAAAATACCTAGTCATTCTGTCCTTCCTGATGTCCTAATGTCCATCTAGAAGCAACCTTTTCCTTATCTAAATTCTTATAACATTAATATCCACGAAAATCTGTATTCCTTTTATTATAATCCTCTAGAGAATGATGTATCAGTGTTTGTAACCATAAAGACACTAGTCCCTGCAACATTTAAGAGGAATGAGGAATGATGAACTAAGTTAACTCACTGGCATGGTATCCCACCCAAACTCTATTGAGCCTTCACTTTCTCCCAGAAAAACCTCAAAGTATCTTGAATCCCTCAGTCCTGAGTCATTGTGATACCAAAAAAGCACTACTAATTATGGAAAACAAGTGGTCCTCTTTTCTTTTTATCACATTTCCTTTTTTGTTTGTTTGTTTATTTGTTTACTTGTTTCTTTTTTTTAATCACTTCATTTCATTTTATTTCTTTTTAGTGTTCCAAACTTCATTGTTTATGCACCACACCCAGTGCTCCATGCAATATGTGCCCTCCATAATACCCACCACCAGGCTCACACAATCCCAACCTCCATCCCCTCCAAATCCCTCAATTTGTTCTCAGAGTCTCTCATGGTTTGTCTCCCCCTCTGATTTCCCCCAAGTCACTTCTCCTCTCCATCTCCCAATGTCTTCCGTCTTATTCCTTATGCTCCACAAATAAGTGAAACCATATGATAATTGATTCTTTCTGCTTGACTTATTTCACTCAGCATAATCTCTTCCAGTCCTGCCCATCTTGATACAAAATTTGGGTATTCATCCTTTCTGATGGAGGCATTTTATATATGGACCATATCTTTTTTATCCATTCACTCATTGAAGGGCATCTTGCTTCTTTCCACGGTTTGGTGACTGTGGCCAAGGCTGCTATGAACATTTTGATCACATTTTTTTAACATTACAGAAAGCACAGTCATAATAAGTCATATATTTCCCTAGTGTATTACAAAATGTAAAACATTTTGCTTCAGTATTTACTGGTAGTCACTCTATCCTCGTAGCCTCAGAAACCATAATAATTGCTAATGTATATTAAAAACTTGCTATCCTGTCATGTGCCAAACACAGTTCTGTGTTCTTTTCGTGGATTATCTGGTCACTTCAAATTCACACCCTTGAGGTTAGAACCTCTATTTTCACTTCCTGCCCCCTTTTAGAGATGGAGAAGCTGAGCCTCAGAAGGGTGAAGCAGCTTACCACAGGTCACACACTGCCAAGGCAGGAGTGACAGAATTTGAACCCAGGTGGTACGACTCCCGAGCCTGCAGTCTTCACTACGGAAGGAAGGAAGAAAGGAAGGAAAGGAGGGACTAATTTGGGAGCAAACTGAGCATCAGCCTCTATCCTCAAGTTCTTTTCTCCCTCTGCTGCCTAAGTTTATGTTACTAGGTCTCTTTATGGTCAGCTTTTATTCCATTGGGTATCATCCAAAGTACTCAGAAATTGCAAACAGATATATCGTTAACGACCGTCCATCTTTCAACTACACTTCCAAAAATTTATGGCTTATACGAGTCTAAATTAAAGGCTGGCAAAAAGTTTATATGAATGACAAAATCAGAAATATTTTAGTATTTCAGTTCACATAGTCTTTGTGGAAATTACTCAGCTCTATAGTTGTAGTACAGATAATACGTAAAAGCAGGGTTTGGCCTAGCATGAGGATGAGAGAAGTGTGAAGTACTTATGACAGAATTTAAGGAGACACTCATTTTCAAGGTTATTTGAATACAAGATCCTGCAAGTGAGTTCCCATTTAAATTTTGGGCCTTGAGGGCCTTACTTGCCTCATAGTAATCCCTTTCTTGAGTACAGGAATGCTATAATTGTATTTCAATAGAACTAGTCACAGAGAAGAAGTACCCAAGATTAGAGGCTTCTTTCTATCTTGGAGAATAATCGAGAAGGAGGGGGAGACAATATAGTATTTGGGCCTCAGGAAAAAAATAATAATAACTGAAGAGGAGAGAATGTGGATTTCTAAAAGGGAGTGGATTAGGGGAAATTGTGGCAACAGTTTTGGATAAAATAACCAGCACAGAGATAGAAATTATAATCAAGACTGCAGGCAGACAGAGTTGAGTTGCTTTTCTCTCTCTCTCTATATATATATATATTGGGGGGGCATACTTAAACTAGGCATTTATACCTAAACCTGCATTTGGTCTACTCCAGGACTGACACATTGCCACATATTTGTAATATTTAGGAGAAGTCTTACAAAGAATTTGTGAACTAGCTTCTCTCATGCAATGAGAACACAAGATGAATAAAATACATTGAGGCATTTTTGACACCTAAAAGGTGATCACATGTCATTGCTGGTGTCCATCATTAGTAGCTATAGAAGACAATGTTATACAAAGGCAGTGAAGGTAGAAAATAGTTTCTCAGTTGTCAACACATAAGGGAAGACAAAATAAAATGAAAGAAAGGGTAGATAATGTAAAGCATTGAACATTAATTATATGTACTAGTTGTATGTTATCACTATGTTATCACATATGTGGAAACCTCTCAAAAATTCCCAGAACTAGTAGAGGGATGGATCATCAGAAGATTTATTTCCTGGGGCACCTGCATAGCTCATTGGGTTAAGCCTCAGCCTTAGGCTCAGGTCATGATCTTAGGGTCCTGGAATCGAGCCCCATGTTGGGTTCTCTGCTGGCGGGGAGCCTGCTTCCCCCTCTCTTTATGCCTGCCTCTCTGCCTACTTGTGATTTCTCTCTGTCAAATAAATAAATAAAATATTTTTTAAAAAGATGATTTTTTTCAGCATCCGAGATCAAGAACCAGGAACTGTAGGTTTCATATGATGATCAAAATATTCATGTAAAACCATTTTTGTACGTTTATGGTAAGTGTCAAGTATTTTTAAACTATATGAAATAAAAGAAAAAAAACTTCTCTGAAAACTCATGTAGCACAATGTAAAAAATGACAAATTGAAAATATTAAATTTTATTTTCAATACATTTCACTTACCCTCCCTTTTCCGTTCCAAAGTGGCATCAGTGCATACTTATAAGACTGATGCATTATTTTAGTCATTTGACTATAAGGACATGAGGAAAATACTCAAAACTATGAATTCTATGAAATATTTTGGAGTCTTACACACTGAGTTCTGCATTACCTACAGTAGCTCAAGATGGAAAATTACAACTAGGTAAAAGTTTCCAAAAATAGGGATTCTCGGTAAATCTTTATAGTTTGAATAGGCAGAAAAATTAAATCTCATTTTCTGTAATTAACAAATAAGTTGTTAAAGTTGTGCCACTGGGAACTACTTTATATTCTAAACAGTATAGCAAATTCTGAGGGAAAATAATCAGAAGAAAATGTCCGTAATGTAACCGGGATGTACCTTATTATACTAATTGGCTCTAATAAGGAAACATAATTCTTTTCTTCAGTACATCTGAAGAAACAGTACATTTATTATTACACAATAATTTTCATAGCCATGCTATAATTGGATATTGGAATCACTAGATTCTAGATTCTAGAGAGCAAAACAGAGTTTGCCAGTGTAGTTAAAAAATATATATTTGAAATTTAATATATAAGGCATGAAAATAGTCTTACGCATTGTGTGTGTTTTAATTCTCCATTTAAAAAAATGAGTTAGAATCTAGATTACCTTGGGGTGTCTCATCTAAAACTTTAATTAGAACTTTTTTTTCCTTTTTAAGACATTTATTTATTTATTTATGAGAAAGTGGTAGCAGGGGTAGGGACTGTGAAGGAGGGTTAGTGGGATTGAGGGGTGGTAATAACAGAGCAGAAGGAAAGGGACAAGCAGACTTCCTGCTGAGTGGGAAACCTGAGGGGGGCTCAATCTTGAAACCCTAAGATTCTGACCTGAGCTGAAATCAACAGTCAGATGCTCAACAGACTAAGCCACCCAGGATCCTCTGACCTAGAAGGTAACTCTAAGTGAATCATGTAAGCAATCTGATTAATGTCCATTAGCTGAACTCTAATGATAACGTGCTGAATTTGCAGAATACCTCTCATTGCATCGTGTCAGGAATAAGAAAACGAGTGATCAAAAAGTCATCTCATAAAAAGAAAAATGCAGAGGTAAGATGGACTTTGATATCTCCTAGAAATGTGTTTTTTATTTTCTTTCTCCTTTGGAGTTGACTTTTTCACCCTCAGAAAGCACATCCTTTCTTTTTCAAATTACATTTTGCATTGTCTGCCATTTCAGCAGTTGATTAAGTTTCATGTCACTCCTTGCCTGGTAGAGATCGGGTCAAAAACTGGTTCATCACATGCCCAGCACACACTGTGCTTTCTTCCTTTTCTATTTACAATGGTTTGTATATTGTGAGGAAACTCATGTGACCCTACAAAGAATAAGATGATCATTTCTCTTATTAAGTTAAAGAGAAAATCTTGGTTGCATAGCTAAGGGATTTTGGAAAGTATATTACAAATTTGTATTCTTGTTCTTTCTAATAAGCTTAAAATAACCAGTCTCTTTCATAGTTCTCCTTTTTTGCCCTTACTTCTCTACTTACTTAACTGGTATAAATGTATAGTGTTGGCAAACTTAAATTGGGTCATATCCCATAGGAACTCAAGTTCAGAACCTCTTTTTTTTTCTTTTATATCATCTATGTTTTATGATGAGCATAAGAGAATTGATGAATGTGTCCCATCCTGGGATGAGAGGTTAGCACAATATAATCTCTCTCTCTCTCTCTCTCTCTCTTTTTTATCACCTATGTCTTAGAATTATAGCAAAAAGTAGGATACATACCATATTTACTTGAAAAATCTGACAGCTTTTAAAATCTGGTAATACAGTTAAAAGAGAGTTATAAGGTTTTTTAAGTGCAAAATAACAACAAATTCTAGCAACGGTCTCATTAAATAATGTTGCCCCAAGGCATCGACTCTTTAACTCTATTGAACTGTCAGTTCTCTGACAAAGTCAGTTGACTGACTACACAACATGAGTCATAGAACCCCAGCCCTGAGGTTTATAAGCCAATCTAAACAGGCATCACCTATCCAGAATGGGTTTTGTAGTTTGATGAAAAGCAAGTAGATGAAGTACAGATCTATAACTGACTCTCTATCCATCATGATCTTAGATCTCCACAGGCTTGTCCCATTCCAGTTTGTTTTACTTTGGAAAAAAAAATCACAATTTCCTTTTATTTTTTTTCTTTCAGAAACCCTTTAGGATTCAATGAATCAAAATATTTTGTGGGACTGAAAATTCAGTGAGTCAACAGTATTTTGGGGAAATCAAGTATGCAAGAGAATATGTACACAAATAAATAGAGGCAAGACACTTGAATAAGAGATTCTTACAACTGTTTAACTGTTATCTGAGTACAGAAATTAATGAATTTTAGCTTTTGTTCTGTGGAAAATTCAATTCCACATCTACCTGAGGTTGATTTATTCATTCAGTATATATTTACTGACCACCTATTTGATGAAAACAAGGGATTTTAAAAGGAACAAAACCAGCTTATTATTATTTCTGTTTCAGGAAGCTTATGCCCTTCAACAAATAAAATATTAATCAAATGACAAAATAAAAACTATGATGAGTTTTATAAAAGAAAGTAACCTGTGACATGAGAGTCACTGAGTTTCACCTAATTGATGAATAAGGCAATTTGGTAGAGAAAGTGATATTTGGGTTGAAATATAAAACACAAATAAAAATTCAAAGGATGCATTAGATGTAGAGGAAAAGAACATTCACTGGGCAGAAGGGACAGCATGAAATAAGAAAGGACAAGGCACATGCAAGAAAGTGAAAGAAGGCTAGTGTCACTGTTAAGGAGTGAAGGTATTGCAGAAGTAGGGGACACACCTGCACATTCTTTGGGCAATGTTTACATCTTCCTCTTCATATCAAAATCAATTAAAAAAAACACCAAGTTTTGTAAATATGAATGAATCTAATAGAGCAGGAGATGGGGATTGATACAAATAGCATTGTCTATGGAATGATTACTTTGTCTATACAAATAACAATTTTGTGGAGGGGGTGTTAGGAGATTAATTCTATAGTCAGGACAAAAAGTAAATCTTTATTGTACAAGACGGGGACAGATGAGATATAAGGAATTAGTTCTGAAAACTTATTTGAGATATAAAATGGAGAGAATTTGGTGAGAGATTACAAGTAGCTGTGACAGAAAAACATGATTTCCAGGTTTTTGACTTGTGGAAATTGTTGTACATCCATGTTAGTCAATTAATATTAAAGATTCTGGGGGAAAACATAACAGTGCTAGAATATTGGGCTGTGGCAAGGGGCAGAGAAAGGACAAGGAGACAAAAGAATCCGATCCCTAAAAAAAATGGGATGTTAATAAAGTGATACTATGTAGCACTCCCTAAACTTCTTTAACATATATCCCATATGAAATATGTTATTATCTATATCTCTAATAAAAAATAAATAATGGTGGGGTGCTTGGGTGGCTCAGTCAGTTAAATGTCTGATGTCAGCTCAGATCATGATCCTAGGGTCTTGGGATCAAGCCCTGCATCAGGCTCCCTGCTCAGTGGGGAGTCTGCTTCTCCCTCTCCTTTCCCCCACTGGTGCTTGCTTGCTCTCTCTCTCAAATAAATAAACACAAGCTTTAAATAAATAAATAATAAAGGCTAATGTGATTACACAGTCAAACTTAGAATGTAGAGATGGTAGTCCTAAATTTAATTGTTAATAATATGCAGCTGCATCTGGATTTTGAGAGTAGGATGCTAAGACTGTGAATAAAGTAGCCACTCCCCACCAATGCTACCTTTTGTATGTGTGCAGAGGGATCTTGGCTCCAGCCATTTAACATATATGTCTTCCGAGTGTGGAAATCTGACAATGATTTTAACAGATCATTTAGAATAAAGTAAACCAATGGAATGTCTCAGAACTTTTGAGCCCTTGAAGTACTTTAACAGTCTTTTTTCTTTCTTTTTTTTTTTACTGGTTGTTTCTTAAGCATCTAAGCATGGACATCATCAGCTGTCATCTAGAATACTGAAATTATTTTCTAGCCAGTCTCCAATATCTAATTTGTGCTTCTTGCAAACACTGTCTCTTCTAACCTACAAGTTATTTTTTTTTAAAACACAAATCTCTCTCCCCTACTTAAAACTCTTCAAAGGGTGCCTAGGTGGTTCAGCTGGTTAAGCGACTGCCTTTGGCTCAGGTCATGATCCCAGAGTCCAGCCCCACATCAGGCTCCTTGCCCAGCAAGGAGCTTACTTCTTATTCTCCCTTTACCTGCTACTCTACCTTCTTGTGCTCTCTTTGTGTCAAATAAATAAATATAAATTCTTCAAAAAAAAAAAAACTTTCAAGGCCTCTCATTTTTCTTAAGGTAATGATCCAGATCATTCTCTGGACAATTTTGCTATAGTCCTGATGTAACTATTCATACTCTTTCACTTTCAGAATTGTAGCTATCTATCTCTCTATCTATCTATCTCACATGTTTCTTTCTTTTTCAGAATGCTTGGATATATTTTATCTTCTATATTCTATCTCCTTTTTTTTTTCTTTTTTAAGATTTTATTTATTTGACAGACAGAGATCACAAGTAGGCAGAGAGGCATGCAGAGAGAGGAGGAAGCAGGCTCCCTGCTGAACAGAGAGCCCGATGTGGAGCTTGATCCCAGGACCCTGAGTTCATGACCTGAGCCGAAGGCAGAGGCCCTAACCCACTGAGCCACCCAAGCACCCCTTCTATATTCTATTTTCTGATACCTGTTTCTGATGGCTTACTTTTGTGAAATTTGAAACTACTTCACTTTTAAATATTAAGTCAATAATGATATTTTAAATAAAACAATGTATAGCAAACTTTTTGGCTAGCCACATATTCCCTGTATAGCATAACAAACACCATATAAGATAAAATCTGGTGCTGGACTAAATCAGATACCTCCAATATGATTTCCCATAGTTCTCAGTATGAAACTTAATTTTAAATACTAAATCACATAAATTGCCTTTTAATGAGTTTTTCTCTGGCAGAATATAAACTCCATGATATCAGAACTAGCTCTGCCTTATTTAATATTTATCTTCCGTAGTAGAATGCTAATTCCTTGAGGATGGGGATTATAATCTTTCTTTTTCACTACAGTTTCTTCAACAGTCTGGTGTTTCTGACAGGTGGAAGGCTCTCAGTGAATATTTGCTGAAAGAAAAAATGAAGATAGATTCAAGGAGAGAATGGGACACTCAGTGTCTCAAATTGGGAAATGTGAGTTTCATTCCCAGTCAGAAAATTGGTGATCTTATTTTTCCTTCTGGGAACACAAAATGATAGAATGATTTACCAGGAAGTTCTCTAAGTGTGACACAATGGTGCAAAGTAGGCAAGTTTTGCTGATGTAATTTTCAAGAGAAAGCCCAACAGAGCCAGAGTTGATGTTCAACAAAGTGGTGCCAAGGAAACTTTCAGATAAACAGCAGTTGAAGAATGATATACCCATCAGGTAAGGGAAACCCATTCTACCAACAGACATCATTGTCTGTATAGACACTGATACAATTAATAAAAGGCATTATTGAATAGAGGTGAAGTTCCCTCTAATTTGTGGTTCATTGAGCAATCAGAATCAGGGAGGGACATGTTCTTACTCAAAGTTTTATGCCTACCCCATTTCTCCAGTCTTAGCCACAGTTGATATTTCATTTTTTCCAATTGGCATACAATGATAACTTACTTTTTTCAAATGTGTTTGTGTGAGTTTGAATCAACAAAATCATTTTCCACCTAGAAATGGGTGTAATTGAAGAAGTAACATCTCTTGATGTGGGCTCTAAGACAAGATATAACACATATGAAAGGAGTATGATATCTCTTTAAAACTGTTAAATACTTAAAAGTGTTCACATTTCAGAAATATATAACCTAAATATAAAGCATTTTTCCTTATATATAACAAACCATTTTGATCAGCTCTTCAAAGTAAACATTATTGTGTCTGATATGTATTTTGAGTTGCTTTAAAAAATATATTCTCAGCATCATCTATAATTCAGGTCTTCAGTTCACATCAGTCACCTAGGAGTATAAACCAACTCATAGGTAGCAAAATTAAATATTTATGGTTAGAAAAAATGAGCTTATGAAGCTATACACACATACACACACACGCATGCACACACATGATGCGGTAAATAAAAATCTTTTGTAGTTTCTTTCAATTACAATATTTTAAAAATATATGCAATTCTTCAAGATATAAAATATTATTTTATTTGAAATGTAGAAATTCCTTATTGCTTTAACAAAGTTTGTATTTTTGTGAAAGATACATGATTTTTGAAAGATATGAATATGTTTTAACCTTCCGGGGATAAAATGGACAGTAAAAATAAAATAGAAGCAACCAAAAGCCATTGTAATGCTTATCTTTGGTAAAACTCAGACCTTTGGGAGAAAATTTTAAAACCAGGAATGTTTATATTCACTAATATTTAGCTTTTAGCCAGTTCTGCCTTCTTTAAATACTTGAGAAACTTATCCACTTTGGTAGCTTCAAATGTACTTCTTTAGGTACACTATATATTAAATTTAGATATTTAGGGCATTAAAATATAAACCTCTTCCCTGATCATTATTTCCAAGTGCCAGCTGATGATACTCACTGGGATTCTTTGCTTTCATCTTAGTGTAGCATATCTTATGCATCATCTCCCCCTCATTCAGACTTTTCTATTTCTATTAATGTAATAGCCACTAAGGTCAAAATATTACTTGTTATAATTTCTCTTTTTCACTGACTTTACCCCCATGGCTGATAAATGTGTAATGTTAGATGTCCTTTATATGTAATACCCTTTGAAGCAGAGCAAATTGCAAGTAAGTAAAAAAGCAAATAAATTTACCAACAAATAAAAACAAAATTCATTGTTTCATCTAAATAAACATGAATCAAACCTTTTTAATAAATGTTTTCTTGATTAATTCTTCATAGGGACTCAAATTCATCACTTTCAACCATGTCACACTTGCTTCAGTCTAATTTGGACCATAATAACTTGATTTAACTCAAGTTAAATCCTCCTCTCATTTCTAAATAAACCACATTCTCCACCACTAGGGATATGTTCATCTTATCAAACAACAACACACAAAGAACAAAGCAATCAAACAAAAGAAATAAGAAAGAAAACAAAGCAACATGAAACAACAACAACAACAACAAAGAAAGTTTATTCTGGCCTCTATAAAGTGGTCAGCCAGTTAGCATCTTGCTAACTCTAACCCTCAATTCTACTTTTGGTTCAACTTTGTACTGCAGTCATACTTGGAGTTCAACAACTAACTGTGCTCTTAGGTCTTCATACCTACTGTTCACTCTCCCAGGAACAGTGTCTGCTGCCTCTCTCAACCATCAACATGCTAAGTAATACTCATCCTTTAATTTGCAAGTTAGAGAGAGATTTCTCTTCACATCCTCCTAGAAAGGTACTGATTCATTTAGTACCCCTCCATATGTCAGTACACTTATTTTGAAATTTTTTTGCTCTTATTCAATATAGTTAAAGTAACTAAAGGTGCTGGTTAATGTATTTATCTCACTATTGCATGACACATATATGCTAAATCCATGCCTCAAACTATATTCAGTGACAGAGGTTTTCCAGCTTGATGTACTACTAACTAATTTTCTGCTAAAGCTTTTTACATGATTCAGACTCTTCTATCTGACCTTCATGCCTTATATGGACTATAGAAAAAGATTTACTATTATCATTTATTGTTACTACTTGAGCACTCACAAATCAAATCTATATTGGGACTCAATCATGCTATCTTTAGCTGGAATTTTGCTGTTAATCACAATAATATGATGATCTATAATGTTATTCAGACTGTACTTTCAATATTTAATTTTACTTATAGTTTCTGGTGGATGTGTGAATGTCTTCAAATAAACTGCAACCACTTTGAGGCAAAATACTGGGACATATTAAATAGGTATTTAATACCTATTAAATAGGTATACTTTTGTATATATTTTTGTATTTAATGCCTATTAAATAGTAAACTTTTGTGATATCTTTTTGGTATCTCAATCAAACCTGCATACGTGCATTTTATTTAGTATATGATCAATATAATTTATTCATTTTCAACATTTTAAATATATTTTTTAAAGTTAATGTTAACCAGTTAATTCTCAAAGAAATGAGAACAGACTTAAAAAAGAAAATGAGAAGAAGGAAGAAGAGACAGAGGAGGAGGAAAAAGGCAATGTGAACAAAAAAGAGGAAAAGAAAACAGATAAGATGAGAGAAAAGAAAATCTAACATTTGGAAGGCATAGTGAAATCAGAGCCTCAAGAATGTGATATCACTGCTTCTTCCAAATCAGACCAATTTTGTCCCATTATATGAGACTTTACTACTCACAATTATGTAGAGAAAAAAATGAGTTTTTGATCATTAGTTTTTGTATATCACTGAATTGAATACAATTTTAATAAAGGAGTATAGCAAAGACCGTACAATAAAGTTATTGCATATGAATAGTAACGAAGGAAATGGGAAGATTTTACTTTGGTATAGAGTTGGTTTTAAATATTGGAAGGGAATACACTAAGGTCCACCAAGAGGTTTAACTAAGGGAAAATGGAACACTCAGAGGAAGTGAATTTTAGTTTTATATAAGTAACAAGTTTTCAACAAAAAAAAGTTTTTTAAAATAATATGTACTGACATGGAATGCAAAACAAATTGAGTCATTGACATATCCATTCATTTATCAATTCACATTTATGGATTATCAAATGATAAACAGGCATCATAAGAAAAATGATAAGAAAAATGAATAGTTCTGACCCTCCAGAAGCTTATAGTTTAATGGGGGATATGACCACATTCAAAAAAAGATTATTTGAAAATTAGAATTAAATACGAGTGCAGGAAAGTA
Source organism: Mustela erminea (assembly GCF_009829155.1). NCBI lineage: Eukaryota > Metazoa > Chordata > Mammalia > Carnivora > Mustelidae > Mustela > Mustela erminea. The sequence continues at coordinate 24,368,118 of NC_045633.1, forward strand.
TGCATGCTCACTTTGTAGCCAGATGGCTTGATGTCAATTTCCAGCTTAACCACCTGTTTGCCTTTGGGGAAGTTAAACAATTCCTATGAGTTTTTATGTCTCATCCGTATCTCTGGAATAACAAAGTTCATGATAAAATAAAGTGATGAAAGTTTAATGCGTTTTGCACAGAAATGGAGAGAGAGAAAGCAAAAATTTGTACCAATTTTTTAGATAATCACTGAACTGAATCTTGAACGATGAAGAAATTTAGCAAAATATAAAACTAATTATTTTAATTTATTTTATTTTATTTTTTAAGACCATTTTAGACAGAGGAAGTAGCATGGGCAAAGTCATTGAGAAATGAGGGCTCACACTGCATTGTGAAATAGAGCATATTAATTTATCAGAAAACCATGGAAAAAAGCATCCATACATCTAACCTAGATGTAGCATTTTGTAACAGTGTTATGTATACAAAATGAAGTTTTCACAACTACAGGCCACAACTCAGGTAAGTTGCATGGGAACATAGAAGAGTTTTCTCTTAATATATGTTTAATGCATGGTTTAACTCAAAATATCAATGGTATGTTCAGTTTGAAAAGCAACCGTTGTAAAAGGATAACCATGAGATGCTTGGTGTCTTCAAGAACACTTAAATATGAAATGGTCCTTCATATGAATACTGTGAGTATTGATATATGGTCACTAAATAATTACTTTTCAGGATTAGGACAATCAGTGTAACTTCAACAATGCAAATTTAAAACAAACCAATTAAAGGATTTTCCTGTACAATGAACAATATAATTTAGAGCATCTGTTTTGTTAAGTTAACAACCACTACAATAATAGCCACTCTTTCCTGTAACTATGTAATTATTTAATGATATTTAATTGCATGTGTCTATGCATGTGTATGTATATGAATGACAATCATAAGTCACTATAAAAATAATCTGATACATATTTTACTTCAAAATTGGCATAGAGTATAAGTATCATGAATTCAGATCTTCTTTACTCGGTTCACTGCTTTTTTCTTATCATTTTAATCAGATTCTTAATTTTGGCAAGTGCCAAGAAATATTTGCTGAATGAATAACTCAATTATGTAAAGAGGCTCCATCCCATAATTTGCCATGATTCTGATCCAGGATGACAATCACCACATTCTTATCAATGCAGAATTAATATGCAAATGATGTCCTATGTTCAGCTTAACTTCTTGCTGCATTTGGGAAATTAGTGGAAGATAAACTTTCCTACATTAAATTTATAGGAATTTCATAAAATATCAATTTTAGGAGCTAAGCAGAAATTATTTTTGAACACACAGGATATTTTTAAAATATTTGAAGATAACATTTTCTCTTGTAAATTGCAGTAAATCTGAAGAAGAAGGGATGAATTGAGTCTTGCAGGTCAAAGGAAGTACCGTGACCAAATGACAGAATAATAAATATGTGTGGAGTTCTGCATTGTACAATACCATAGTCTGATTTAAGAAATGAACTGTTGATTCAGTGGCAGTTTTCTATCTTAAGTGGTATTCCTTTGATAAGTATCTAAGTTGAATAGATTTTATTTTGCACTGCTATCTCCTGACCCTTGCAGAACTTTTGATTACAATCATTGCACCATAGAATTACAGACTCAGTGAACATGTATTTCAAGCCTATGGCCTGAATATTTTTATTTTCTTGTTCTGTTTATTAGCAAATCAAAACGCTGATAAGAAGAATATAGTCTGAGAAAATTCCTGTGAGTTGTTAGAAGTGTTCCAAGGTACATGTGAAAATAGAGAAAGTCATAAAAACTGAGACAATATTTTTCCTTCTTACACCATTTGAGACATGTACACAAAAAGTTTAATGCAAAACTGTTTGTAGATATTAACTATTTTTCCTATCATGTTGCATATTTCTAATTTTATATAAAAGGAATGAAATAAAAAGTTTACAATCAGAATGATACACACACACACACACACACACACACACACACACACACACATACACACACTGTTCTTGTAGAGAAAGGAAAAGCCCAGACCTGAACTGGGATCTGAGAATCCATGAGTGATTGCTGAATTGTGCCACAGTGGGCTTTTGTCTGCATCATGGTAAACAGCATTCCTCTGAAAGGCAAAATTAAGAACCAAGAAATAATAGTGCAAAGAGTCAAATGATGGCTTGTGAGTGGGGACAGCCATTGGTATGGATTCAATCTGAAATAAAATATCTACAAATGAGGATAATAAAAAAAGAGTGAGCAGATTCAGAATGGTAAGCAGGAGATGAATCCAAGAAAGAGTTGTGTAGGGTACTGGAAAGCTGTGGGAGAACATTCCCATCCCCCCCCCCCGGAGTGCTCACGATTTACCTATGTTCTACCAGAAGATATTCTAGTTCTATGAAACCCCACAGAGAAACAAAACATAAAGCTTATCCATAAATGAGAGAAAATATTATCTTCCCCAAACCCAGTTAGGCAAAAAGAGAGCAGAATCATTTCATCTATCGAAAAAAGTGGAAGTAAAAAATGCTTAAAATGCAAAAAGATACTGCCAGTTGCATGCCCAGCATTGTTCGCCTTCTCTTAAGACATCATAAACATTAGCTTCTGTGATCTCTGTTAGGTTGACTCTCTTGTGTATTAACTCAGGAGCAAACATTGCTTCTTGATGTGAAATTGAGATAAATTCTCTTTTGCTAATGATTAAAATGTCAAGTTGTGTGAACACAGAAATAATTAAAGAAAAGTGGTCATTTTTATTGCTTAGATAAGGATAAGGATATTTTAAGATTTCATTCATATAGTAATAACTCTCTACAACTAAGATGTTGATTAAACATTTGATAAGTTTGATCCTTTAATGGCATCTGGCCCACATTATGGGAATATATTATGTGTAATAAATAGATATAACTAATAATAGGAAAATAACTAACCTGATCAATCTCTAATGTTGTAAAGGAAGCAAAATCATCCAGCCAAATGCCCAACTAGCCAAATACACAAACAAAATACCTTGTCCTTTTGGGGGAGGAAGCAATGGTTTTCATTCAAGCCTGAAAGAATATCACTCTGACTTTCAGGAGAAGCTAAAATAGGTCAGTAGACTTTGAGCATCCCTGTGTTTAACAACCACTGTGTTAATGCCTTGTAAGCTCCCTGGCACATAAATTGCAGAACGGATCACTGAATCAATAAGGACTTTAATCCTCAAAGAGTAATGATGTCCTGCTAACATTTGCTATATTGTCTTATATTTAGTTACTCCAAAGAGTGGTGGAAGGTTTATTTGATTGTCTTGCACAGTAATCATTAAAACATGATATAAAAAGATATAAAATATATAATCCTTTCCCAGACCATACAAATTAGAGATAAACTAGAAAGTGAAGTCATCCTATGGAAACTAGGAAAATATACTTCATGAACCTGTCTCAAGGACAGTTGAAATCAATGCAAACTGTGTTTAATATCTTTGTATTTTTGGGATGCCTGGGTAACCCAGTCAGTAAAGCAACTTCCTTTGGCTCAGGTCATAATCCAAGGTGCTGGGATCCTCTCCCACATCTGGCTCCTGGCTCAGCTGAGAGCCTCCTCCTCCTGCCGCTTCTGCATGCTTTCTTTCTCTCTCTCACTCTTTGCCAAATAAATAAAAATCTTAAAAAAATAAATATCTTTGTATCTTACTCCTCATTATGTTAATTTGTGGCATTAGGTTTATATAACCATTAAGATTCTAAGAACATTACTTAAACTACTCAGTTATTCTGTTTTGTAACTACTCTAGATGCTACCAAATTTCTGTACTTCCTGTTATTGAAAAATTATTGAAAAACTCCTTGAAAGACTTGTCTGCCTTTACTATTTACAGACCTCTTATCCTATCCTTTCTTAAATCCACAGCAATCAGGTTTTTGTGCCCACATTTCCACTTGAACTATTCTGAAACATAGCAATTCTGAGTCTTCCCTTGATTTCAGCACTTTTGGTCGGCAACAGTGATTCAGCTCCCTCTCCTGAAGCACTCTTCTTTCTCTTGGTTTATAAGAACCCACAAATTTCCAGTCTTTCAGGGTGTTCTTTAGTCTTCTTTGGTTTTTCCTCTTTCTTAACTTCTGTATATTAAAATGCTCAAGGACTCAAACTATGACCCATTTCATCACTTGTCTATTTGCATCCAGATTCTTTTTTTTAGTCCATGGATCTAGATGCCCAATCGCTTTCTTCACTTAGGACTTTGAAATAAAAGGAAATAATAAACAATCACTGCGTATTTGAGAAATCATTGACTCTCAGAGAGATTACTAATTGTACACGATTGTGTTCCTGGCACTAAAAATTTAGCAGAGTTATCAGTGGTAAACTGGTATGACTCATGGCTACATACTGAACAGATTTTGTCCTGCTACCTAGACATCATTTGTTTCTGGTATGTTTTCCACACCTGTCTTTATCCTTCTATTGACTACTGCTTATTTTCTTAGAATTCACCTGTCACCTAGAACAAGGAAATCTGGTTGTTATACATGGTCCTTAGAAATGTTAGAGCTGCAGCAATTAGAAAATATGATGCTGATTTCATTTCCTTTTGTATATACTCATAAAAGGAATTGCTGGATGATATGGTAGTTCCATTTTTAATTTTTTGAGGAACCTCCGTATTCTTTTCTATAAATGTTATACCACTTTACATTCCGACCGACAGTGCACAAGAGTTCCCTTTTCTCCACATCCTCACCAATACTTGTTATCTTTTGTCTTTTTGTGAGAATATACTATGGTATATTTTGGTAATAGGTATTCCATCAAGTATGAGAATATATCTCATTGTGGTTGAGATTGGCTGATGATTAGTGATGTTAATAATCTTTCTATGTACCTGTGGGCCATTTATATGTTGTCTTTTGAGAATTATCTATTGCAGCATTATTCACAAGTACCAATTATGGAAATAACCTTAAGTGTCTGTTGACAGATGAATGAATAAAGAAATAAACACATACACACACACACACACACACACACACACTCCATACACATAAATTCATACACGCACGCACACACACACACTACAGAATATCATTTAGCCTAGAAAAAAATAAAATTCTGGGGTACCGGGGTGGCTTAGTTGGTTAAGTGCCCAACTCTTGGTTTCATCTCAGGTCATGATCTCATGAGTTGGGGGATGGAACCCCATGTCAGGCTCCATTCTCAGCCGGGAGTCTGCTTGAAGATTCTCCCCCTTCTGCCCCTCCACCCACTCACCCAAGCTTAATCTCTTTGTCTCTGTCTTTCTCTCTCTCAAATAAATAAGTAAATCTTAAAAAAATTCTGCATTTACCACAACATGCATGGATCTTGAAGAAATTATGCTAAATAAGCCAAACACAGAAAGACAAATACTGAGTGATTTCACTTACACGTGGAAACTAAAAAAGTCAGATTTATGAAAGCAGAAATTGGATTGATGGTTGCCAGGGGTTGGAGTATGGGGAATATGGGGAAATGTAGGCCAAAGGCTAGAAAGGTTCAGTTATGCAGGACAAATAAGTGCTGGAGATCTAATGTATAGCATGGTGATAATAGTTAACAACACTGTATTGTATATTTAAAATTTTCTAAGATAGATGTTAAATCTTCTCAACACACACACATGCACAAATATACGTACTATATAGAGCAGATGGCTAAGTTATTTAGCTTGACTGTGGTGATCTTTTTAACAATGCATGAATATAAATACATATATATAGTGTAAACCTTAAAAATATCCAGTAAATTTGTAAAAAGGGAGGTATCAAAGAAATATTCATTTTATATTATTTTATATAATAATCACTTCTAATTTGAATCTCAAAATATTCCATGTTTATCAAATAACTAGACTAGTGCATATCTCAAATAATTAAAACTACCACTTATTATTTGAGTCTATTAAAGACTTTTCACATGATACCTCAGTTGAAGGAACTAGATAATATCATACTATTACCTTCTATTTTGAAGAGGAGGTGAAAGAAATTTAGAATGAACAAATAAGGTTATAAAGTTGGTGACTTGGAGCAAGTCCTAGGTTCTTACTACAGGACGTGAATACACCTGATCTAAAAAACAAAGGAGGGGCGCCTGGGTGGCTCAGTGGGTTAAAGCCTCTGCTTTCGGCTCGGGTCATGATCCCAGGGTCCTGGGATCGAGCCCCACATCAGGCTCTCTGCTCAGCGGGGAGCCTGCTTCCTCCTCTCTCTCTGCCTGCCTCTCTGTCTACTTGTGATCTCTGTCTGTCAAATAAATAAATAAAATATTTAAAAAACAAAGGAGTGTTGCCCAGATGTGTTGCCCATGCAGTGTTGCCCAGAATGTCCCCATGGTAACAGATCTTTTTGCTCTCCAAGTTTTTACAAATCACAAGATATAAAATATCATAAATCAGGAAGTGAACTAAACCACATTTTGTGTTAGAAGTATTTAGTAGGGTCTGTTTTCTCTGAAGTCTAGACATCAATATCACCTGTAAGGCTTCTGAAGCCAAATGTGTCCAGGCCCCAATTCAAACCTATGAAGTGAGGATTGCCATTTGAGTTTATATTACTCCTCTCTATAGTTCATTAAAAATGAAATAATCCTTAAAATAAATATCTAGTCCATGATCCTGCTTGTACACAAATATATTATTATTGTTTTTATTTATTAAACAATTAAATGACTTACTTAAGTTACATAGCTAATAGAAAGAGAGTTCTGGTATTTATCCAGAACATAACTTTGCAAGGCAGTTTCCTACTGTGTAAGGGAGCTATTATTTTCATTTCAGTTATAATTATAGAAGCTGAGGTTCAAGGGCTTTGAGGATGTTGCCCAAGCTTACAGAGCATTTAAGTTGTGAAACCTTAATTACACAACAGTTCTTTCTGAACCAGACTCATGCACTCTTCCTACTCCTCAAGGAAGAAAATTTTGTCATTTAAACCCCACACAACAATCCCCATCCCCCTACTAAACAGCATAACCGTCTGAAAAAGTATCTGAATTAAATCTTCAAAACTTGGCATGTACAAATCTGAAAATATCATAGGAAGTTATTTTTTCTTATTTTAAAAAATTGAAACAGACTCAGACATAGGCTTGTTGAGTGTGAATTCAGCAGCTTATTATTTCTTAAGCTATTTTCTTCCTAAAATTCTTGTCACTGTTGAAGCTGAATGGTTTCACAAAATGCTGACATTAAACAAAGGGGGGGCAATTTTCAAAGAGAGATTTTTCTATCAGATAAAGTGTAAGCTTATTTTCAATCTGTAGTGTTTAGTTAGAAGAAAGTAAGTGTTCAGTACTTGATACTAAGGGTATGAGAAAGTGAAAATATCACTTCAGAAAATTCTGAATGTGATAAATTGAACTTTCTACTTTATTTTCTTTTATTAACATAAAAATTGTTTCTGCCTTCATTTTTTTCTTTTCCTTTTAAACACTTATGTTTAAGTAGTTGAAGAAATATTACATTTAACATGCTTGATACAGTGTCTAACATAAAGTAAATGCTCAATAAATATTAGCTATTATTATTTTATTAGCTCTCACAGAAGTATGTGTTAGTTATATTGAAAGCCAACTCCCTTAGAGTTTTATGATTAATAGCATAATACTAGTATAATAACAGTGGAACCATAATGAGTAAACAGAAGAGAACATATCAGGAGAAAATGAAGCTTGAATTAAGCCAAAGGTGTTCTGAAGCTCTTCATGTAACCAATAGCGTAGGCGATTATAAACTAAAATCACTTCCTTTGTGGGTCAGGCTGGATATTAATATTAGTTAATTAATAATGTCCTGTTATTTGGTTCAATAATCCACGGACTGACAACGATAATTTTGGAATGATATTGTCCTATAGTACCTTCATAATGTTTTCTTGGAAAAGAGGAAGGAAAGAAGGGAGGAAAGGAGAGGGAGGGAAGGAAGTAAAGAAAGTAGGAAGGAAAAGAAATTTTTTTTTTACTCAAAAGTGTGTCTTATAGAACTCTTGTTCTCCTAGTTTTACTCTGCTATATGTTTATCTTAATTTTTTTTATAGTCTTCTAAGGAAGAGTCAGATCAGTAGCATTTTATATATTATATATGTGCCCTTTCTCTACCTCAATTCACACAGAACTCTTGACAGAAATATGAACTATAGAAATTTTATAATTTTTAATATGGAATAATTTGGATGATGCGAGTTAGAGTTTTGCTCCATCAAAAAAAGGCAACATACTAAAGGATTAATCTACACATTTCAAAAGCTAATGGGAACACTCAAAATGGCTATTTAAAACTCAGTTGGTAGCATTATTTTAAATAAAAGTGCTTAGAATTGTTCAATATAACCTTAGTCTCCTTTCATGATTTGATTTTTTAAAAAGATTTTATTCATTTGATAGAGAGAGAGATCAGAAATAGACAGAGCAGGGGACAGGAAGAGAGGAGGAAGCAGGCTCCCTACTGAGCAGAGAGCCTGATGTGGGGCTCGATCCCAGGACTCTGGGATCATGACCCGAGCTGAAGGCAGAGGCTTAACCCACTGAGCCACCCAGGTGCCCCCATGATTTGATTTTTTAAAGGAGAAATCAGCTATGGTTCACCTATGTCAACCTCCACAGTTTGAGAAAATTTGAAATACGGACAAGGACTGCAAGTAAAGTAAACCTATATAGTATTTATTTGTAGATAACTAGAAGCTACAATTATATGAAATAACTATCCTTGTAGATAGCCTCAAATCAATAAAAAGTTATGTTGCTTAAATATTTCCCAAATATTAATACACGGAAAAAATCTGTGAGTTGGAAATAGAAGCTGATACTCAGAGAACTGAGACTGTTTTGTGCTTTTTTACCTTTTGTCACTGCCGTGATTCTTTATCCCATGAATCTTCCTGTCTTTAAATGACGTATGCCTCAGTCTGTCTGTTGCTATCACTTCCCTCCTACCTAGTTATTTAGCACAGTTTCAAATACCAATTCATGCTGTCCTTGAAGAATTTCTTCTACTTGTCTTGCTTACAAAAAGTCATTATTGAGCACTTTGGAATAATCCCAAATATTCAGATATAATGAGAGAGAACAGGTGCACAGAGAATGAGAAGAATTCATTATGCACATTATTGGATTTTTTTTTCATAGCATGAGTCTAATTCATTAGATCTATCAAAATAAAGCCTACTATCATGCTAAAGGACTTATCTCTACATATTTAAAAAGGTGAAAAAAGGAGTCTAGAAGTGTAAATCAAGCAATGGACCAGAAGTATAATGCCTGTAAGGAATTAACTCTGTATTTATTAATTGATCTTGTGTCATTGGAAAGTGACTAAATATTCCTGACTCCATTTTTTTAATGTGCTCAGTTGAAAGAAGGAATTCAAGCAAATGTGGTAAGCTAAGATGAGCTAAAAAAACACATATCCAAAATACTAGTTTCAATTAAATTAATACAGTCAAAAAATGGTAAAGTTTTCCATGTGGAAGCGTTTCTCTAAATATGCATATATAGATAAACTGAAAAATTTCTGTGTTTATTTCATAATCCCAATTACTACATTAAGAGTTTTATAAATATGTATATAATAAAAAGACAAAATTTTCTATGCAGTATATACCAGAGACAATATAAAGGTATTTGGGCATTTATAACACAGTTGATATTTATTTTATAAAGTAACCTAAAACTTTCAAACTATTTTATGCACAAAAAGTTAATGTGCAAACTTTCTCATATTACTCAAATTACTGAGAAAATACTTAGTCAATATTATTATCTTCCTTTAAGGTACACATATAATTATGTATTAAATTTGCTTTTGACTGTATAAAGATGAGTTTTAATAAAAAGGTTCTCTATTTGAACAATTAATCCTAATGAATGTATATCCAAAAAGCTTAAATATTTAGATATTTGGTAGAGTTCAGGATATAATTTTAATAAATAATTAAAATGAATTCTGATTTCTTTAAATATATGAGCTTTTGCACATTAATGTTCTATTTATTATTATAATAATTTTGTTCTCGCACCTATGAAGTCTAAACAAAAATACAAAAATAATTTTTTTCTTTGATATAGTATTTCATGTTTGCTTAGAAAAAAAAATCACAAAAGAAACTCAAAATATAAAAGCCAGACCTCCATGCAGAAGCACTGTGGAAAAAATCAGGTATCTGGAGCCTTACTAACTGCTTCAGGTCCTGAATTCATCACATACTAGTTGGGTAATCTTGAGCCTCTTATCTAAATTCTCTGTGGTTCCTTTTATTCCCCCTAAAGAATGTAATATTGATAATCCTATCTGCATGGGATTATTGTGAGAATTAAATTATATAATCCATATGTGCTAAACACAGGGGTTGGAACATGGTAATTTTTCAATAAAAATTAATTATTATTATTAACCACAATATTCATAATACTCTCATTCTTATATTATTTGCCAATAAATGACTTATAAATAAATAGAAGTATTTCCTATTTTTATGCATAAAGAGAATGTAAATGATTTGCTCAAGGTAAATTTTTTTTAAAAATATAGATTTCTGAAACTGAATCTAGGAGTAAAAATTGGAATGTTTAAGAAATTTAATTCATGCATGTTTTTGTTCACTCATTTGCTCAAAAATATGACCACGTAATACTTTGTGCTGGGCACTTTGAAGGCAGGCATTAAACCTAGATAAATGGGGAAGTGAAAGAGAAAAGGGAATAGTCAGTAGAATTATGTAACCAAGTCTAAAGGATAGGAAAACAATCCCAGGAATTAAGGTTAGGCTGAACTTGATTGATTTACCACTGCCAGCAAGATTATCAGCAATAATATTATTATAAAAAATAAAGTTTTTGAATTCTTCCCACTTTCCAGTTTCTGTGCTAATAAACTCAGCCAAGATTTAAACTATGTTTATAGGGTGCCTGGGTGGCTCAGTGGGTTAAGCCACTGCCTTCGGATCAGGTCATGATCTCAGGGTCCTGGGATCAAGTCCCGCATCTGGCTCTCTGCTGGGCAGGGAGCCTGCTTCCTCCTCTCTCTCTGCCTGCCTCTCTGCCTACTTGTGATCTCTCTCTGTCAAGTAAATAAATAAAATCTTTAAAAAATATATAAAAAATAAATAAAAAATAAACTATGTTTATATCTTCTGCATCTCAGCAAATTCCCAGGCAGAAGAAACAATGTGTGGTGAATAAGGGAGGGATTCTTTGAGGGGTACCCTCTCATCTAGGTTAAGAAGTTGGAATTCTAATGTCAGGAATGTGGAAGGACAAAGTAGAATTTAAAGTAGAAGAATGATAGATTAACAGTTTCAGAAGATTGCATGGATTAGAAAGGAGGTAGACAACAGAGGACTGAAGGTGAGATAAGATCAGATGCCACCTCAAAGACAGATCAGATTATGGCAACAGTTGCAGAGCTGGTGGCTATTCAAATTCAAAAGAGAAACACAGAAGGTGCCTGGGTGATTCTGTTGGTTAAGCCTCTGACTTTGGCTCAGGTCATGGTCTCAGGGTCCTGGGACTGAACCCCTTGTAGATCTTCAGACTCCCTGCTCAGCAGAGGGTCTGCTTGTTCCTCTGCTCCCCCTCCTTCCCCAAGCTCTCTCCCTCTTTCTCTCTCAGATAAATAAATAAAATCTTTTAAAAAAAGAAGGAAGGAAGGAAAGAAGGAAGGAAAGAAAGAAGGAAGGAGGGAAGGAAGGAAAGTAGGTAGGAAGGTCCTCTGAGGGGTACACAGTCCTGTGAGGGGCTAACTGTGAGGAGTGAGTGATAGGGTGGAGTCTGATCTAAACCCATATGGGAAGGAAGATGCTTGAGAAAAATGCAGAAGAGATGATGAATTTTATTTTAAACATGTTGAGTTAAATGTACATTTAAACTACCTAGTTGTACGGCTTGCTATTTTTATGTCTGTGTGATGTTGGTCTTGGTGAGATCTTGATGAAGATGATGATGGTCATGATCTTGACATTTATGTGGGGTGAACTCTTTGAATTCTGTGTCAGTCTTGGTGCTTTTCACATGATAGTCCTTTATTATTTTATTTATAAAACTGAAAAGTTTCTGTGATTATTTAGAGCCACCATTTGACAGTGTCTTCTTTAATATTAAAGAAAAGTACTGCAACTTCATTAATAATAAACAGAGACATGGCAGTTTTCATTTAATTATTATTTGGTTTTGAAATTTAGATTACTATATGCTAATGAAAGAAATTGAAAAATAAATGTATATTTATTAAATACACATTTTAAATGTGACTGGGTAGCATAAATTTGATAAAACTCTCATTTTTCTAATTGTGTTTGATTTCTTTCTCATAATAATAGAAATCACAAAGAGTGTGTGTGTGTGCTCTCTGATTTTTCTTTTTTGCCCTTAAAACTTTTCCTTGGAAATCTAAAAGCCATACGGAATTTTTGGTCCCTAATAAAAGTGTCTGAACAGTGATACCATTAGAAGAAGAATGATAACCTGATGATGGTGATAGCAGGTGGTGTGACACAATGAATTCTTCTTAGAGAAGAGTACACCCTTAACTGTAATTTATCCTGAGAGTTCCATTTTATCACGAGAAGTAAGAGCAAGCCTCTCGGGGGTGGGGGAGATACGATTAAATATATTTTTTTAAGATTTATTAATTCATTTAAAAGAGAGAGAGAATACAAGCATCGTGGGGGAAGGGCAGAGGGAGAGGGAGAGAGAGAATCTCAAACAGACTCCCAGCTGATCCTGGGAACCCCCATGAGACTTGATCTCAATATCCTGAGATCATGACCTGAGCTTAAATCAAGAGTTGGATGCTTAACTGACAAATCCATCCATGAGCTTCAACCATTAGATAACTCTTAATCCAGAAATGGCATCTGTATTTGGGGTTATTAAGTAAAGTAAAAAATAAATAAATAAATAAATAATATTAAAAAAAAAACTTTAAAAGCTTCTCACACACATTTTCAAAAACCCTGTTCTGCATACAATAAAAAAATCCTCCCCTGAGGATTTGTGGCCAAAATGTCTGAATGCACATTGTTCTGAGCAAAATAAAATGAGGAAGACTAAGAGAATGCATAGGAAATTGTACAATAGACTACTCGGGAAGAGCTGTCGATGACTGAGTGGAATTAACTATGTATGGGAGATAAAATACCAAAGCAGTGAATTTATTCATTTGTAATAAAAAAGAAATAGTTATAGAATGCTTATATTATGCAAAGCATTGTGACAATTACTACATATACAGAGATACGATTGCTGTCTTCATAAAGTTTATATAATTCTAAATGTAAATAAAAAGTACAAAGATAATTTGAAAGGGTACATGAGCAATTTTCATTTGCATTTAAAACATCATAGTAGTGCTATACAGAAGGTTGAATTAATGAGGAATTTATGGGGAAGGTTGTATGACTGTTAGGTAGCAGGACCTGGGGGTCCACTGGATTCCTGCAAGCTGCCAAGAAGATAGTTCATACAAGCTAGAAATGGGAATGCCCTGGACCTTTTTTTTTGTGGTGTAGAAATGGAAGGAAGAGTACATGGACTGGAGGGGGATTTTTGACAACTTGTTCAAGGAGTTAATGGAATTTCTGAAATCTCCAGGGACTGGGGGATGAATTCTAGGTTTCCGGTTTCTACATGAACACTTGCTAGTTGGGTACGGTGTTGAATTAAAATATTGTATGTAGAAGGAACCAGGTAAATATTGGGGGGGGATAAGGATAAGTGTAGTTTTACTATTGAAATAGGCTTATCCAGAATAAGAGATCAGGGACCTGAGGATATGGAATCTGCAGCTGGATCTGTGGAGGGGGATCTCTGCAGGTACATGGGCTGGAAAGGGAAAAGTTTGTACTGATTCATGGCAGATTTCTAGGTATGCACTTCCATGGTCATCTGTATAATCTCTCAAGGGCAAAACACTCATTTTAAGGAGCTACAGAACCAAAATCAGCAAGTGTCTTAGGGGTACTAATAAAAGCGTTTGAATGAGGGATAGGAAAAGCTGGTTACTCTTAAGCAGTTAATCCCCTTGGAGCTAACTACCAGTTGTCCTGTGAAAGATGTTTTCGAAGAGTCAGCTCTTAGAAGATCTCTTTAAAATGTTGAAATCTGAGCTCCTGGATAGTAAAACTTTAATTTAAGACCTTCACTTTTGTGCCGGTATTCTCCAACAAGTTCAGGGTTCAGTAGATTCCTCAGAACGCACTTTTGTGATAATCATTACACAATCAAGATAACACATATAGTTTAAAGGGGTTTATTTCTTGGCATTATTTCCGCTCTTATTTCACATTTGTTTCAAGTTTTAACTTGTATGGATGCTCATAAAATAACTGGCTTTTATAAATACATGGCTAAGAACAGCTCATTCCTGTTCTTGCAAAACCTGTACAACAAAAACTCAGTCATTCCAGACCCCTGCGGACTATACCAAAGACTGAACGTCCACTTCAAATGCCCTTGTACTTTCATCCATTAAGTTGTATTCTGTTATCTCAAAGTTCTCTCCCAGGGAGCCTTTCTTGTCTGCATGGGCAAAGGGAAAGATCATATAACTTTCCAAGCACCAATTCCCTTCATCTTTTTAAACCATCTATTTCAACAGAATAGGAATTTATAAAATAGACCCTACTTTCACAGTGCATGATCTCAAAACACAGTTAGGTACACCTTTAAAAGTAAAGAAACTCTCCAAATTACAACTAAATAATAAAACAGAAGGATATGGAAATCATCTTTCCTCTTCCATATAGTTTTTACCCAGCCATACAAAGGATCAGGACCACAATTCAAAACCCTCTGAGGATTTACAGCCACTATTTTCACTCTTGACATGAAGTAGAAAAAAATAAAATAAAATGAAAGTATTCCTATTAAGTTATTCTATAAAATGCTAATCCATGTAAAATCTCGTATGTATATTATGTGCTCTCTATACATTATGCTCTTCTTTTAAGGTTGAGATTGGCAATTTCCTAGGCAAAGAAACAGATTCAGATTTTAAACTTTGTTCTGTCACTGAAAAATCTATTCACTCCACATTTAAGATTTAGCTCCAGGCAAATATGATTGCTGGGCGTGTTATAAATAATATGATTTTAATTTGCTTCACCCACAATATGCCTACTAAGTGGGGAGATAAAAGCGAAATCCTGTTAAATAAGAAAAAATAATATAATTAGTGGACGTTTTTCTTTTCTTCCTTCTTTCCTTCCTCCCTTCCTACCTTTCTTTTCTTTTTTAAGATTTAATTAATTAATTAATTAATTTATTTATTTATTTATTTTTAAAGATTTTATTTATTTATTAGACAGACAGAGATCACAAGTAGGCAGAGAGAGAGAGAGAGAGGGAAGAAGGCTCCCTGCTGAGCAGAGAGCCCGATGTGGGACTCGATCCCAGGACCCTGAGATCATGACCTGAGCCGAAGGCAGCGGCTTAACCCAATAAGCCACCAAGGGACCCAAGATTTCATTTATTTATTTGACAGAGAGAGACAGAGATAGCAGCTAGAGTGAGCATAAGTTGGGAAGGGAGAGGGAGAAGCAGGGGGAACCAATGCAGGGCTTGATCCCCTGACCCTGGGATCATGAACTGAACCAAAAGCAGACACTTAACCAACTGAGCCACCCAGAGGCCCCGTGGATTTTTTAAATTTTGGATTGCAAAACTACCTTAGATTATAAATTACTTAAGTAGTTTATGTCTATATTTCATTTGTGACATTTAGAATATTTTAGGGATTTGAGCAACATTGGTGATAATAATGAGGG
This sequence comes from Mustela erminea, assembly GCF_009829155.1. Lineage (NCBI taxonomy): Eukaryota > Metazoa > Chordata > Mammalia > Carnivora > Mustelidae > Mustela > Mustela erminea. The sequence goes on from NC_045633.1 coordinate 24,383,912, forward strand.
CATCCTTCCAGTTAACAAACACCTGAGGGGACGTAGCACCAATAATTTAATAAATGATGTGACGCTATAGTAGTTAAAGATTAAAGAGAAAAGTTTACTCGATATTGTTTACCATATTTCTATCTCATAGTTGAAAATATACCCCATTTTAAACAAAAATGTTCACTTTAATTTGCAGGGCTGCAAGGTTGGTTCAACATCCGCAAATCAGTCAGTGTGATACAACACATCAATAAAAGAAAGAACAAGAACCATATGATACTCCCAATAGATGCTGAAAAAGCATTTGACAAAGCACAGCATCCCTTCCTGATCAAAACTCTTCAAAGTGTAGGGATAGAGGGCACATACCTCAATATCATCAAAGCCATCTATGAGAAACCCACCGCAAATATCATTCTCAATGGAGAAAACTGAAAGCTTTCCCGCTAAGGTCAGGAACACAGCAGGGATGTCCATTATCACCACTGCTATTCAACATAGTACTAGAAGTCCTAGCCTCAGCAATCAGACAACAAAAGGAAATTAAAGGCATCCAAATCGGCAAAGAAGAAGTCAAATTATCACTCTTCGCAGATGATATGATACTATATGTGGAAAACCCAAAAGACTCCACTCCAAAACTGCTAGAACTTGTACAGGAATTCAGTAAAGTGTCAGGATATAGAATCAATGCACAGAAATCAGTTGCATTTCTCTACACCAACAAGACAGAAGAAAGAGAAATTAAGGAGTCAATCCCATTTACAATTGCACCCCAAACCAAGAGATACCTAGGAATACCTAACCAAAGAGGCACAGAATCTAGTACTCATGAAAAAAATTGAGGAAGACACAAAGAAATGGAAAAATGTTCCATGCTCCTGGATTGGAAGGATAAATATTGTGAAAATGTCTATTCTAACTAAAGCAACCTACACATTTAATGCAATTCCCATCCAAGTACTAACCAGGCCCGACCCTGCTTAGCTTCCGAGATCAGACGAGATCGGGCGCGTTCAGGGTGGTATGGCCGTAGACTTTAATGCAATTCCTATCAAAGTACCATCAATATTTTTCAAAGAAATTGAACAAATAATTTTAAAATTTATATGGAACCAGAAAAGACCTCGAATAGCCAAAGGGATATTGAAAAAGAAAGCCAAAGTTGGTGGCATCACAATTCCGGACTTCAAGCTCTATTACAAAGCTGTCATCATCAAGACAGCATGGTACTGGCACAAAAACAGACACATAGATCAATGGAACAGAATAGAGAGCCCAGAAATAGACCCTCAACTCTATGGTCAACTAATCTTCGACAAAGCAGGAAAGAATGTCCAATGGAAAAAAGACAGCCTCTTCAATAAATGGTGCTGGGAAAATTGGACAGCCACATGCAGAAAAATGAAATTGGACCATTTCCTTACACCACACACAAAAATAGACTCAAATGGATGAAGGACCTCAATGTGCAAAAGGAATCCATCAAAATCCTTGAGGAGAACACAGGCAGCAACCTCTTCGACCTCAGCCGCAGCAACATCTTCCTAGGAACATTGCCAAAGGCAAGGGAAGCAAGGGTAAAAATGAACTATTGGGATTTCATCAAGATCAAAAGCTTTTGCACAGCAAAGGAAACAGTGAACAAAATCAAAAGACAAATGACAGAATGGGAGAAGATATTTCCAAACGACATATCAGATAACGGACTAGTGTCCAAAATCTATAAAGACCTTTGTTCTTTAACAAATAATCCAATCAAGAAATGGGCAGAGGACATGAACAGACATTTCTGCAAAGAAGACATCCAGATGGCCAACAGACACATGAAGAAGTGCTCCATATCACTCGGCATCAGGGAAATACAAATCAAAACCACAATGAGATATCACCTCACACCAGTCAGAATGGCTAAAATCAACAAGTCAGGAAATGACAGATGCTGGCGAGGATGCGGAGAAAGGGGAACCCTCCTACACTATTGGTGGGAATGCAAGCTGGTGCAACCACTCTGGAAAACAGCATGGAGGTTCCTCAAAATGTTGAAAATAGAACTGCCCTATGACCCAGCAATTGCACTACTGGATATTTACCCTAAAGATACAAACGTAGTGATTCAAAGGGGCACGTGCACCCGAATGTTTATAGCAACAATGTCCACAATAGCCAAACTATGGAAAGAACCTAAATGTCCATCAACAGATGAATGGATCAAGAAGATGTGGTATATATACACAATGGAATACTATGCAGCCATCAAATGAAATGAAATCTTGCCATTTGCGACAACATGGATGGAACTAGAGCATATCATGCTTAGCGAAATGAGTCAAGCAGAGAAAGACAACTATCATATGATCTCCCTGATATGAGGAAGTGGTGATGCAACATGGGAACTTAAGTGGGTAGGAGAAGAATCAATGAAACAAGATGGGATTGGGAGGGAGACAAACCATAAGTGACTCTTAATCTCACAAAACAAACTGAGGGTTGCTGGGGGAAGAGGGGTTGGGAGAAGGGGGGTGGGGTTATGGACATTGGGGAGGGTATGTGCTTTGGTGAGTGCTGTGAAGTGTGTAAACCTGGCGATTCACAGACCTGTACCTCTGGGGATGAAAATATATGTTTATAAAAAATAAAAAATTAAAAAAAAAGAACTCTTCCTGAACTGACTTATGACTTGGAAAGTTTCATCTTCAGGAAACCTGTCACCTTGAAGGAGCTAACACCACAGGCAGCTTTACTATAGTCTGAGCCTACCTTTTGCTTCTCTGAGCAAACTCTTAAAAGAGTTAGAAGAGCTTCTACGGAAGTGTCTGGAGCTTAAGAGCTGGCAGCATCTCTTCAGTATGATAACAGTAGCAGCCTCCTTGGCGGCAGTCTAAACCCTGAAATCCCCAGATCTACCCCAGACATAGCACTGGAGAAAAAAAGACTGCATTAAGCCATCATTTTTCAAACTTTCCAAAGGGAATAACACCTGAAAGAGAGTTGCAACCCCCTCCTTCCCTCCCTCTGCTCCTGTCCGCCTCTCTGTTACACAGACACACACACACACACACACATACACACACACACACACAAGTGCACACATAGTGACAGGGAAAATAAGATGCTACAGAACAGTCCAGAGTGAAGTGAAAGTGCTAAGTGTGTATCAGAAAACTTATAAAGGGAACATCATGATTGCTCACTGAAATAATCATTGATAATGGTAATTTGTGGATAATCAAACCAACATGGATCAGTAATATGTCAATATATGAATAAATATAGATTACCAAGAAATCTTAATTTTCCAACACCTTTGCCTACACCTATTTAGCATGCCTTACTTACATTGGCTCTGCCCAATGTGTGTATATTATACTGTTATCATCCCTCACCCATGCTGCTGATTATCCAGCCTATACTGGTACTTCTACTCTGTCCCAATAGCTGCCCCTGGGCCTCAGTTTCCTTGCCTGCAAGTGACTATGATTATAGTACCCACCTCTACAGTTACTAAAAAGATTAATGAATGAACATACATAAAGATCTTAAAATAATGTGAAATAATAAAGACATGTAAATGTTTGTTATTCTTATTTCTCTTTTTTCTAATAATTTATATTGTTTACTGAAATCAATCATATATTTAGTTGAAAGCATCAGCAAATGAACTGCAAACTAGAAAAGTACATTCACATCTTATAGTTTCCCTCTGAAATGATGCTATTGTTCAAATAAATGGGATTCTTAAAATGGGAACACAACTGACGTATTCCCCAAATCATTATGTTGTTTTCTGGAAATTTCACATATATAAGCATTGACAAGAAACAGGTTATATTCATTTTCATTTTAATCCAGCATCCTTAAGTGACATATTAGCAATCGAGTATTAAAAACAAACAAACAAACAAAAAAACAGTGTAATATAGGAGAATATCTTAACATTTTTAAGGGCCACGTACTAGTTTGTCATTGATTTCAGGAAGAAAAAAATAAGTGTCATATAGACCCTAAGTAGTTAAGAATTACTTCAGGGCCCACATATAGAATTTTTAAAAAGTCATTTCATGGCTTTGAGCTATTCTAATAGGTTTTCTGGATTTTTTCATTGTTCAATTCCTTATACTACTTAGAAACTATAGGATTACTAAACAAACAAACAAACAAACAAAAAAACCACCAATTTCTCAGGGAGTTGTTAGATTTCAGTGATTTAAGCAAGATTTTAGTAATTCCTACTCGACTTTATTTATGGAATTCATTAATAATACCAAAATATTACAAAGTATAGAATAATCAGTTACTAAGAAATAGGCATAGAAAAATTTTACTTTAAGAAATATTTTTCTGAAAACTCATGACTTAAGAACACACTCACATTGAAGAAAATTATACTCAGTGCTCAAATAGGTTCTATTGGTCATCCATATCTAATTGGTTTAAATATGATGGGACTTAGAGTTTGAAACGTGAAAAGAGTATGATGGTCGTAACTTAGACCATTGTTAGTAGTGAAATAGTAGTATTTATTTCTGAAATGCGTGACTTGGTCTGGGGCTATGGAAGGTTATCTGAGCCAGTGCCCCCGGGGCCAGTAGAGGGCGACACAGGCCTGCCCCAGCGGTTTTGGGCTCTGGAGTCATCACTGAGAAGTCTGTGGATGCTGGTATAGATAATGCCTTCTCCCTGATTTCTTATCTGTGGTACTTATCTGTACTCCGAGGAAACTCTGAAGCCTTCGAGATTTCAGTTCCAGCTTCACATCCTTTGTATTTTTCCCTTAAATTCTGAGCAGCCCAATTTGATACTTTCGAATTTTAAATCAAATATCTAAATGGCAGAAGGTGCTTCAGCACCTCTAACCATTGAGGCTTTTGTGATCAACCCCTACCAGTAGAGTCCCTTTCTATCTCTGTCTGTTTCAACGTGTTGTAGATCAAAATATGCTATGTGTTATATTTTGAACTCTTTTTCACTCAAGAGTGCTCTAATTTGAACTAAAAATTGCATGATTACGCTAACCATTGGAATTTAAAATCTTGGCAGTTGTGGGGACCTGGGTGGCTCAGTGCATTATGCCTCTGCCTTCAACTCAGTCATGATTTCAGGGTCCTGCGAATGAGCCCCTCATGGGTCTCTCTGCTCAGCAGGGAGCCTGCTTCCCCCGATGCCTCTGCCTGCCTCTCTGCCTGCTTGTAATCTCTCTCTGTCAAATAAATAAATAAAAATCTTTTAAAAATCTTGGCAGTTGTAATATGCTTATGTTTACCTAAGAAATACTCTTTCTTCCAAGACAGGCTCCATCAAGGTAGACACCTCATCCCTGAGTTCCGGGGCTACTTTGCTTCTTTCTCATTATACAATGAATGGGGATTGACACATTTTATAATCTTGACTTTTCCCAAACTCCTTAAAATAAGAATGCCCTGTCTTAAACCTTCGTCTAGGGCTATTGACCTTGGTCCTTTCACGGATCTGTGGCTTCCCTTAACTGTCAAATTCTCCATAGAAATAAAGTTCCCAATTTATTATCTAGCTCGGAATATTTGGGGAGACCACACTTAAGGTTTGCTGAAGTCTTTCTGCTTGGCAAAAATGTCAAGAGAGGAAAGAGGAAGTACAAAATAACAAGGTCCATGGTGTTTATCTCCTTTCCTTTCCTATGTCTTACATTCTGTAAGTACTTCTTACCTTTTTTCATTTAGAGACTGCTTTTGAAAAGAGTAATTGAAAAACAATAGGATGATTTTGAACAGCTTCTTTCTATAGGGAAACTATTGATAGAGAAGGAATGCAACTCTTTAGTTTTTTACCTTAACAGATGACAGAGTGTATGTACCACAAAATGCCTTCTAAATTCTTATAAAATTCTTATAAAATAAAACTATCTTTGGATTTCAAAACACACTTGTAAAGCTCTATGATTCCCTATTGTTATCAAATTAAGAATAAGTTTTAAGTTCAGACAGTCAATGTATTTCTGTGTATTATCTTTAGAAATAGGACTGTTCGTGAATGAGAAAAATTGTTGGATACTAGGTCCTAAATAATTGTTTCACATTTTTACACTTAACCCCTCTTTCCCAGGTAAGTTGTAGCCCAGCAGTTTCTGCATCCTATTGAATATATACGTCTTTCATTTCATGACTTCTATGCCTCCTCCTCAGGTAGTTTCCTCCCCGAGAAGGCCACTGAAGAGTGTCCACACGTCACTATCCATTTTGATACCTCTCATCTCCAAAATGTTGCTCCAGATGCCCTAGGAAATTAGATTGTTGATTACTTTGTCCATATGTAACAATTTTCTGAACATATTTTAGGACTCCCTTTGGGCACTGAAGTTCTTTGAAAACAGGAATTATGATTTATGAGTCTTAATTCTCTCTACAGTGTGTAGAATGTGTGGGATGTAAAGATAGGGCAGTATAGATGATAAACACTAGATATTTTTTGAATTAAATTAGTTTTTAATAGGAAGTATATAGTTTTAAGTCAAGCATTTTGAAAGTAGCTTTATGTACAAAAATATTGTGCATAATATATAAAGCATTCTAAGTAATAGCTGCATATTATATACACATTTATCTATATGTATAATCTATCTATAAAATGTTTTACAATTCTCCATGATTTTAATATCTTAGAATTATTTACTTGTGATAATGCTTTATTTTTATTATTCTGTCAATGAACTTAGTTTTAAGTTCTCAGGTCAAAAACATGAGTTCCAAAAGTATACTTTACCTGTCAGAAGGAAGTTTCTTTGTATTATGAGACATATTCTAAGAAAACAAATATGAAAAAACAGGTAATTTTCTTCTTCTCACCCTCCTAAAATATTGTTAGCATTCTTAAGGATAGGAGAATTATAAATATAATAATTATGTATAATTTTTTATAATAATTACTTTTTCAATAAAGATATTTAAATATGTAGATAGGTAACAAAATATGGGGTTCATATATCTGTTTTTCACATTTTATATCTTATAATGACTTGATTTATAATTATTTTATGGAAAAGAAAGCCTAGACTGATGGGCATTTAAGAAAATACTTATTTTGTAAAGTAGCTGATATTTATACACTCAAATCTTTCCTGGGACTCATCTACCTCTAGTTATCCTTTTCTATTTATTCATTCAACTTGGGAAGAGGAAGAAATCAATTGTTTTTCTTATAAAAATGATTTTTTTTCTATAGTTTCCCAACTGTGTTTTCAAATGTGTTGTAGATAATGTATCAGAAATATCTTTAAAACTTTATTGGTTCAGAGAAGTTGTGTAGTACCAAATTTATCCTGGCACCTGTAATGAATTTTTGATGTACCAAATGTTCTTTTGAAGACTCATCTTATGTTTTGCATGAAGCATTTCCATTTTTCCTCTGAGAGTTTGAAGGAAAGGAAGTGAAATCACTAAACAGTTTTTCAGAGGTTAAATTTGCTCACTTATAAAAATAAGCCTAATTACTGCTTAAACACAAAATGTACAGAATTAACAAGAAACTTCACTTGAGTACTCCAGTTTGTGAAATACAAAACATCCAAAGTTTTACTGAAAAGATTACATAACTAGAAATCTCTAAACTGATTAATCACTCTATAAAAATTAGAATTATTTAAGCATGCAAGATTTTATCTATGTTCTAAATATTATAGCCATAGAGCAGACAATTATCTTTAGGTTGGTAAATAGAGTTTTACATTAACTCTGGCAAGAGGTAAGAATAAAAAATGAGGATGACAATCTTAAAAATTTATTGATAAAAATTTCTCTAACGACAGCTTTTCTTGTTAAGATTTTCTGACAAAAGTTGGCAAAGCAAATTAACCTCATATATATTATATGTGCATGTATATAAGCATACATAATGGAGATAATATCATGACTATAAAGCTGATATTTTTTCACTTTTTCCTACAGAAGATAAATCAAGTCCCTCTAAAGCCATTCAAATATCACAGTGACAGTAAAGGCTCAAGGGCAAGAATTACTTCACGAGGAAGGAAGAAATGTTGCAAGGAAGTCCTGCTTCCTTGTATACAGAAGGCTCTGGAACATAGAAAGAGGAGGAAAAGGAATAAAGTAGTCAGGCATGAGTATTCTGATTCCCTGTACTCACACACCCACCCACACACCCACCCATCCACATACATACACACACACACACACACACTCACACACACAAGACTGGGAGATTATAAAAGAAACAGAAGTGAAAGAACTTTAAGGTGGACCCAATTCCATGTTGGTACTTTTGAAAAAGCCTATTGCCACAGACCATCCCTTACTAAAATAACCATGAACCCATTAGTCATAGAAGGAGACACAACTATTGCTCACCACCATCCTTCTGCTAGCATTGTTAGTTAAAGTCTAGAAATGGCAAATATTTTCTGGCAGACACAGAAGGTGCTTACAGGAGAGTCAGAGCCTGGGGAGCTGATTTGGGTAAGAGCCAACAGGCTTACCTGTTCAATAACTTGAACAGCTTAAGTGAGGGACCATTTAGAGAATGAAAGTGTGATTCAGAAGAATTTACAGTACCATGCAGAGCTAAAGATCAACTGAACCAACAAAACCATTTTGCTTTAGCCCAGAATTGTACCTCCATATTTCAAGTGAACGGAGGAATAACAGTCAGTGATCGGTTAAATTGGAGACATCTTCCAGAGAAAAGACTTAGAGAACACCCTGCATGACAGAAGGATGACCCACCTCTCCATGCCTGCAAACCTGAAATCTACCTCTCCTTGGACATGAAATCTCCTATGTACCCCCACTTATCCGTCATCCATCTGTGTTCATGTAACACTAGAGAAGTGAGTTACGTCGACTAAGGAAGGTTTGTTCAATAAGATTATTCAGGAGTCCTGTTCTTCTGTCTGTGGTTCTTTCCACTAAGCACTAGGGTGTTTCCATCATCTCTATATTTAAAACTAGATCCACACCATTATGTTTTATAGATCAACAGAAGGGAAAATGAGGATTTTGAGGCCAAACAATCTCTTTACAGAAAGTGATTCAGAAAGTGGTGCACATCACACTGGGAAACCCAAATTGCAAGCAGGCTGTGAAATGTTATCCTAATCTCAGTTTCCATGTCCCTCTAAAATTCTACTACCTGGAAAAAGAAAAAAAAATGAAGAGAATTTGCCCATCTGCCACACTTACTGTTTTTCAAAAAGACACTGAATTTGAAAGAAATTAACTTTGACACTCCACCACTAATTATGTATGCCTACAGTTCATTGCTGTCCAGCCAGATGGGGAAAGCACAGTAGATAGGATTAGCTACACAAACTAAAAAAATATATAAATTTTGTTTGCTGATTTAATTGGAACTATGAAAATGTGTAGACATATTCTATATATATTCTGTTGACTTATGTGTTTAAATTAATTGGGATTCTTGGTGACTAACACTTCTTTTGCAAGTTTAATACAATTTCTATAACATAATCTGAGATTCCTGAATGATCATGGATATGTAAATTTCTTCAACATCATCTCAATTGCTCTCCAAATTCCTCACTGTGATCCAAGTTCATTGAACTCCGCCTCTATTCCTAGAACATACTAATCTCTTTTCTTCCTTAGAAATTCTGCACTCTTTGTGACCTCTAGCTTTATCATACCTCTAGTTCTTCACCCACCTACCTGGCTCCCCCTTCTCCTTTAGATATCTCCATAGCTTCTCCATAAAGAGTTGCATTTTGCATGAGGATTCTGTGTAAAGCTATCCCTTACCTATCTCTCAGTTACATCAACCTGGGCATTCATTTCCTTCACTGAAATTTTCACAATCTGCAATAATCTTATTGATTGATTGATTCAGTAGTGCACTATTTGTATCACATACATAAATGTAAGTCCACGTCTACCACCCCACTATCCTCTCTGCCTTTTGCAGTAAATGACACAAAGTGAGGTTTAAAAATGTTTGTTGATTGAGCGAATGGAGAAGATAAACACTTTGAGAAACAAATATAAATAGCTGTGTGTGTACATGTGTGTATATGTGTACTCTGAGCTAAATATTACTATTCCTCAAAGGATGGGTTAAGAGAACCTTGTTTACAGAAATCTCAGGCAAGTTTTTCATAACAAGTACTGATAATGTATCGCTATAAAAATCACATTGTTACCCTCAAGGCATTATAAAATCCAGCCAAAAATAGATTGTTGATGACTAAATCAACACTGTTTCACATTCTGCTCCATACTCAGAACAGAACATATGCCTTTGTAGCCCCTGCTTTATGCAAATCTGTGTTGTTTTATATTAGTTCTTTGATTTTATTTTTATGTTTCTGTAAAGGAGTTTTAAGAGCAAATTTCCATAAAGATAGGGCTAAAATTACTCTACCATCAGTAATTACTCTTTAGACTACATGATAAACAGCATGATTCAGTTGAATTTTATTATATTGTTTTATGGAATAGTATGGTATAGGTTTTTCTAATGACCCATAGATAAGATTTTGTGCATGTTTAATGACCTCGGGCAAATGACGAAAACTCTTCAGACTTCAGTTTCTTCATCTAGAATAATGGACAGGATATCAGCTCTAATACCTTAGAACTGTTGTGAGGAACAAAGATGTATTTGTAGATACTACATAGTAGAGGGTCTGCCACTAGCAGGGAATCCGTGAATCTTAGCATGTTACTGGATGACTACTCAGGGGTTCTCTGCTAAATTTTGGCACTATTTAAGGTTGACTTGTTTAAACCTCCCAAAAATGAAGCAAGTTAGAAATTATGATATCTGTCCTAAAGATGAAAAAATTGTAGCTCAGAAATGTAAATTCCCTACTGCTACACAGGTTGTGGGCAGCTAAGCCAATTTATTTTCAATTTATTTGCATTATCTCGCTTTTAGTTAATAGCCTACCTTCAGATTCTTTTCATTTCAGAGAAGCTAGCAACCAGAACTAGAAAATAAATGTTTAAATTATTGTTTCTCTTATTTGGAACTGTTGGTGTGTTGGTAGTTAAGCAAGAGAGGGTAAAGATAAGAAAAAGTGAGAAAGGCAGAGGAAAAAAATAGGAGAAGATCAGAAAAGAAAAGTCTAAAGTGCTAAAGACAGCATAAACTTTAAGAAAACTAGACAAGTAAGTCATCTCTCTTTCTTGTCCCTATAAACACCTCAGTAGTATAATCTTTCCAATTATTGGACAAATGTTTTTAATACAGGAAGAAATCAGGGGATTTTGTGAAAGAATACATGTCTTATTATACTTATTCTCTTTTAAACATTTAAACTGGTATTTAATTCCAATGATGGTGGTTCAAAGATCTGTGTATTCCATTCTTAACTCTGAAGATGTATTCCAGAGCATAATTTAAAACATACTGTGCTGCCCTTTCTATGTATTTTTCTATAATTATTTCTATCTCTTTTATCTTACAGGCAAAGGTAGTTGGTCAGAAAGAATGTGAAGTTTTGAGGACATCAAAGGTGAAAACTATTCTAATTACTGCGCAGCACTGATGTACTTTTGGTTGTGAAACAGCCCATAAGTTCATATTGGTAATTAAAATCTACTATTTCAAAAAAAACTAACATATTTCATAAATCATACACCCAAAGTACACTAGACATTGGAGACAAATGGAAATTTGAACCCTGAAAAAAATGAACTTGAGATTTTTCTCTGTTAGTATTCTCTCCCTTGGCAATGCAAGAGTGCTTCTGTTTCATTTAAATATTATCATTTAAGATTTAATAATATCCATCCTTTCTTGGTTTTTGCTCTCACACACTGGTGTGACAATGACTCATGTCTTTTCTTGAAGTCTCTGTATTCTAGGATCTTTAACATCACTGTCCATGCTTTCTTCTTAGGACTGAACTGCTTCAGCTTTTTCTGCCTCTTACTTCCAAAAACATATCAGCAGCAAAAGGAGTCTTGAGTCATCAAAGATTAATAATTTATCTCTCTGGGAACATAGAAGTCTGCCTCTCACACTCATCTGAAGGATTGATGGCTGTGTGACTCTCTCAACACTTCCCACAGAGCAGCCCTGAGCATCAATGGACCCTTCAAGTCCTTCCCAGCAGCATGAGGGCAAAGTGATCCAAAGGAAAACTACTCTTATCCTGTTATCTTGTTTCATTGCATGAGACCATGGGTGTGTGTGTGTGTTTTATTTTGTTTTGTTTTTGTTTTGTTTTGTTTGTTTGTTTGTTTTGTTTGTTTGTTTGTTTGTTTGTTTTAACCTACATTCATTGATTGAGCCATCCAGGTGCCCATTTGCTTGAATTATTCTATATGATGCTTAATGATGGATATATGACATTATGCAGTTGTTAAAATTCCAAAAATTTAATGGCAAGAAGTAAAATTTATGTTAATTTCTTAGGATTTTGAGGACTATAGGAAGGAATGCAGATTTAGACAAGAGAATCTAATTGAATTACAAATACATGCAACAACTTTGCTGAAGAAGATGGAGGAACTGGTGCTAATATATATATAATTTTTAAAATGTCTAGAGCCTGTAATACTAATGGCAAAAGAATGTGCATGTAAGCACTGTATTTTAATTAATAAAGCTTTTTCCCCCAGTGGGAGTAGAGCTTAATTTTTCCTAATATATAATAAATGTATACTGAAATTGAAAAATTAAGTAAGTGGAAAATATTTGGTAGTATCTAGGTTTGTTACTATTGAAGTGGCAATTTATAGATCTTCAAGGGGAGGAGGTTACCACTGGATTCATGTGACAAAGGATTAGAGATGAAGATGTTTGTATGAACGCATGTTTGGCTTCATATAGGTACAGGTAGTTTCATTAGAAATATTTATACATATGTATATATGTACATATCCACAGGTTGGTTAACACATATACATTGCCTTTGTCTGCCAACCAAAAATCCATAAAAACAATGACACTCAGTAGCAAGGACACAAAGCACTCAGATCTTGGTTCCTAATAAAATGAGTCAGAGTTCCTTGAACAAATGGATGAGTCCAGTGTTGGATTGTCTGACTTATATGATGAGTCTGGAGCATATTGTAGAGTCATAAATTTAGGAAATATAAGGAGAAGAGAAGAGTGTAGAGGGAGAAAGGAAGGAAAAAAGACAAACACCATATAGATGAAGGTAGATCAAGGAGACACATTAGAATTCCCCAATAGTTAAAACTGGAAAAATTGATGCAAAAAATATATAAATTAGTATTGGATTGCAAGCCAAAATATAAAATGAATACCTATAAGTCCATACTAATATAAATAAATGACTGAAAAATGGATAAGAATAAAAAAATTCATGCAGCATTCTACATAATTTATGCCAATATTCTGGCTTCAGTGAGGGGTGTCATAGCTCCTTCTCCTTTAAGGTGAGTTGTGTATAATGAATTCCTTCCAAAGAGTACAAGATCAAAATAATGAAAAAATAATACTTTAATAGTAGAGAAAGCTGACAAACACTACATCAGTCAAGAGATCAAGGTCAACATCAACTAAGCTGAATCATATTGATAGTATTTACCCTTTATATGATAAGATTAAAATGTCAATTCACCTTTGTAGTCTTTCTCTTCATAAGCCATAACCCTAGCCTAATTACGACAAAAACAGTGGAAAAATTCTAATTCTGTAGGAGCATCTTACAAATAAAAACACACACAAAAAAAACCCCAAAAAAACAAAACTGGCCAGTACTCCTCAAAAATTTCAAAGTCATCAAAAAGGAAAAAAAAAATTTAAGAAACTGTTATAGACAAATGGAGCCTAAGAAGAAATGACAAATGTCTTCAAGAAGACATAGTGATATCATGGGATAGAAAAAAATAAATGAGGTAGAATCAAGGAAATTTCAATAAATTATGGACCTTAGGTAATAAATAATCTAACAATATTGGTTCATTTTTTCATTGACCGTAGCAAATGCATGATGCTAATGTAAGATGTTAACAATAGGAGAAACTTGGGGGTGATAGATAAGGGGGGGTCTCTATACCATCAAAGCTGGGGACATCATAATTCTTGACTTCAAATTATATATTACAAAACTGTAGTACCCAAAACAGTATGCTTTTGGCATAAAAATAGACACAAGATTAATGGAAGAGAATAGAAAACTAAGAAATGGATCCACAACTATATGGTCAATTAATCCCTAACAAATGAGGCAAGAATATACAATGGGAAAAAGTCTCTTCAACAAATGCATTGGAAAAACTGGATAGAAGCGTGCAAAAGAATGAAGGTGGACACTTCTCTTGCACCATCCACACACACACACACACACACACACACACACACACACACACCACAGAAATGGATGAAAGACCTAAACGTGAGACCTGAAATTCTAAAAATCCTAGTGGAGAACGTAGCCAGTAACCTCTTTGACTCTGGCCGTAGCAACTTCCTTCTAATGTGTCTCCTGAGGCAAGGGAAACATAAACAAAAATAAACTATTGGGACTACTCAGTTTTTTAAAAATAAATTTAAAACTCATCTAAAGAATAAAGTCCATTATAATATAAAATGGAAAACAAAACAAAACTTACAGACAATTATGATATCAAAGCTGAATTTCCCAAGCCAAATCCAAGTTTCTTCCCCTCCCCAGTTTAGGATCTCTGCAGCCTGTCCTATTAGAGGAAAGGTTGACTTCTTTACTTTGAGCCTTCTTACTTTTCAGTTGTTCACAGCTATACATTTTGCTGCCTTTGCATATCTGGAGTAGGAATGGAAAAGAAATGATAAAGAGATAATAATGATTAAATTCTGACATCTAGAAACCACAAAAGAGGGATGATCCTGGGACTGGAGTCAAGAAAGATTATTTTAGAGGAAAATTTTGTCATGGCATATGATGTCAGAAGTTATGGGTATTATTCAACATTAGCCTAGAATAAGGTAGTCAATTAGTTTGATGCCTACTGAGATTTCCTTTTTGGGACTTATGCCCCCAACTAACAGCCTATGTGGGTGTCGTTGTCTGCAAACTGCTTACAGCTGGACTGGTACACAGAAGGTATGCTGAGTTACCTGGAGCTGCTTTACCAAAGTTTCTTGGAGCTATGCCACTTCTGAAAAGGGATAGCTCTTGTCAGTGAGTAATGGAAGCATGTAAAAATGTCTGTGCCCTGAGTCAGTCATTTAGTTGATGCCCTTTATGCTCTTAAACTCTTCCTGGAATCAGGATAAAGCTGGACTTAGCTGATGCCTTGGTTTGCTCATTCACATCCCAAATCCTATCTCTACTCTGTTCTGAACAGTTTCATCTGAGCACATTCTCTTGGTAATAACTTGAATAAGAATCTCTATTTTAGTACAATACTTCTAGAGAATATACCTAAGAGAAAGAAAAAAAAAGAAAACATGCCTCAAACTTTGTACCTACCTCTCCTTTCTTCTTGTATGTGTGGCTTCATCCAACGTCAATCCAATTTATATGATGAAGTCACCTTCCCTCCCCAAACTACCATTTTTCATGGTCTTTAGCAAAGAGAAATCTTTGAGGTACTCTGTTATTTTCAGCCTGGATGAAATTCAAACAGAATCATTAACAGTGTTATCTAACTAGGACAAGAGTTAAATATATCTATTTAAATATATGTCCATACTTACATATTTATATATACTACATACATCTTAACATGAGATTGAATATATGCAAAATGTAATGTATGCCTGTGTATATAAATAAGAACATATAATATATACAATAAATATATAATGCTCATATATTAATATCACCACATTATAATTCATATTTAATTTAACAGTATAATTTTTATTATTTACAAAGACATCATTAATAAATTCACATGGTTTAATATTAGTATTATGACAATTATAGATAAAGGGTTTTTACAAGATTTAGAGATGATAATTTCCAAAATTTCAGTATTCACTTCAGTTTTCTTTAGACTATTATTTTTTTTAATACAGAAAATACAGAGGCTTTTTGTTTCAATAAAGAAAGGCAACAACATGCCAGAAATGCAATGTTGCCTCCAATATGGTAATATATTCCTTTTGAAGACTGTTTTGCTGTGGACAGAACATAGTTTAAATCCTGAGTACACAGGAGACAGCAGTTGGCATGTGCTCTTCAGTTTGACAACTCAACTTAGGTTTTATACGGCTCAGCACATCTTTATTAGTACATCAAGCACTGTTATGGCTCAGAACAGAAAGAGCCATGCTTAGGTATTCATGGGAGGTGGAGTAGTTAAGGAGAAAGTTTCTATAAAATGTAGATTATTAAAAAGGCATACAGTTTTGTGATATTCTCTCATCTCCACCACCCCAGAAAAATGGTGATTCCAAAATTAATCTGTTAAAATGATTATTTTGATTCAAGTAGAAAAAAGTCATTCTTTAAGTACTGAGTAAATGCAAGATACTGTGTTAGGTCCTAGGTTTGCAGGATTAAATAAGACATATCGTTTCATTAAATATATGAATATATAGGAATACATGAATATATATATATATATATATATATATATATATATATATATACCCTCTAACCGAAGATATTTCTTCTGATCGAAGAATACATTCAATGTTACCAATGTGCAGAAATGGACAAAGAGACATTATTGAATGATTTTCTTTATCCTTTATTATCCACAGAGATAATAAAATGTTTGTTGTTCAAAATAGGTGATAAAAAGGCATGGTTAAAGTGCATAACTTAAATTGAATAAGGAGGAAATATATACAGAGAGAGTACTACTCTAAAAACTTTCTAGAATCAGGAAGTGTGAATAAAGGAATAGGAGAGGATGCAAATATAAAACTAAATCTCTTTCCCACATAGCAACTTCCTTTTTTCCTCATTCAGTACTCTTAGACAACATTTAAATTTATATGAACACAAAGAGGCTTATATTAATGCAAAAGATGCAATATCATTGGATTTTACAGTGTATAATTCCATAGGCACTTGGGGATGGATAATTATTTACCCCATCTAGCTAACTTAGGGAAAACTATGAATGTAGCTCCATTATCAAACATCAGGGACAGCCAGACTCTATGACATCTGCTTGAGTGTATGATTAAGTAAACTAACAAGTGTGCCATATTACCTGCTTTGTGGGTAAACAGTACACCTGATAAAGCAGAAAGTCTAACCATAGCAGGTAATGGTGATGGTCAAATGGATAAATAAGGAAAGAGGCAGATTGACAGATGGTTACTTTTTAAAAAAATTATCATTAATAAATTTCAATCCCCAGAGAAAGATGTCATCATGATAGCCTTATGTGACCAGGTCAGTGCAAGAAAATAGTACTCTTAGCTATTTCTCTTGTATTTGTCATTTAGTAATGACTGCTATTAGAAGAACATTCCATATTGATTTCCTTGTAGAAAGAAGATTGGATTCTTGTTGGCTTATAAACATTCTCTAAATCTACCATGTATATAACCTGAACCTGTGTCAGCTCATGACTGCATATGTGGGAAACTGACTACAATGCCCTGTTCCTTGTTTTTAGGTTGTGTTTACCATTCTGGTAAGTTTTCTATTGAGCTGAGGACAGTATTTACCAATGAACCAGATAGTATGGAGGGTGCTGAAGAGTGGAGCTTTTAATCCCTGAACAGTAACTAATTATGCAGCTATCCAGTGATTCATTTAGAGGCGAAGCTTGGGCAGAATGGTGGGTGTGGGTCTAGAAAACAGGTGGCCTGGTGTAATCTTGTAAATATGCTGAAATTTGACCTCTTGGAAAATAGACCAATGATATTTGATATAATCTTCACCTAAAGAATAAATTTATTAGGACATCTCGGTTTAGTATTTTTTTGTGGTAAACAAATCATAGTCTACAGATTAAATGGAGAAGCATGACTGCTTGGGAAATACCACATACACTATCCAACTATTTGAACATAAAATGGAAATATATTGTAACCTGAGTTAGGTCAATCACATTTTCACCCTTGGGGAATTAAAGTCAAGAAACACACAAATAAACTGACAATGAAATGTAATTTTCCTAATCACTTGATTTAAAATTGTAACTTATTTCTGAATTCATTTTTGGGTACCTTAGTCTTTTTATTTTTCATAGTTCTTACTACATCCTAATATAGTACATGATTTAATTTTCATGGTTTATTATTTACTGGCTGTCTTTCTTCATTATAATATAAGATGCACAAAAATGGGACCCTATTCTTGCTTTATTGATTGATACTAAATCCATTTAGTAGTGAAAAGTATGTAATAGATACACAACAATACTGAATAAATGAATGTGTTCAAAGCAACTGTATGTTGCAGTCTGGAGCTACTATGGACCATGCATGAAATAAAAGTAAGCAGATTCTGGATGGGTTTAAGAGTTTGCATTTATATGAATTATAGAAGTAAAGAATCAGAGAAAAAGGAGGAGGAAGAAAAGAAAAGAGATAAGGGAACTGGGGAAGAAAGGAAAGAGGAAATAATGGGAATGAGGGGGAGAAAAGTAGAAAGAGGAAAAAAAATGTGGAGTAGAGAATTAACTGATCTTTGGAGCTCTTCTAGTTTTTGTCCCTATGATCCATTCATTGTTTATCTTTCTGAATTCCTAAGGAATTCTCTAAGAGGTTCCCATATGTAAATATAATAAATAACATATTTCTCAAATACTTAAAAAATGGATTTCCAGTTCTTGATACAAAAAGAATAAGTCCCCTGAAATTTACTACACAATGTTTTTTTCTCTAGTTCCTTAATAATATGAGAAATAATAGTAGTAAAGTCCCGGCGCCTGGGTGGCTCAGTGGGTTAAGCCACTGCCTTTGGCTCAGGTCATGATCTCAGGGTCCTGGGATCGAGTCCCACATCGGGCTCTCTGCTCAGCGGGGAGCCTGCTTCCCTCTCTCTCTCTCTGCCTGCCTCTCTGTCTACTTGGGATCTCTCTCTGTAAAATAAATAAATAAAATTAAAAAAAATGAATGCAATCCATGTACATTTCAAATTCTTTAATTTGATGCTTTTGGAGATACACGCATTTTTCTCATTTCCAATAAAACCTATAAAAACAAACTTGAGGATGTTAGGAGTTATTTAGTAACACATCACTTCTAGTCTACAATAGCTATAATTAGAGTTGACTGTCTTTTCCTTTTGACCTTGCAGAAACAATTAATGTTAATGAGGAATGCTTATTTTGAGTGTGGAATTGTTCATATGCAAAAATAAAAACAAAAAAACAAAAACAAAAATTAAAAATTCACCTGCTATGGTCTGTGGTGCCCACAGACATTGTTCAGAGTTGAACACTTTACTCTCAAAGATACACAAAAATATCCCTGTGTTGACAAAATATAAGCCTGTAGCTCCAACACTTCATTTATTAAAAATAAATGAAAAAATCTAAGTTAGATATGAAACAAACTTGACTGCTTAAATAAGGATTCTGTGAGAACAATGAAAAAGATCAGATAATTTGTTGAAGGCCACTGAATACTGGAGTTGGAGTTTATTCTCCCATTCAGGACTCAATAATTAAGCCCTGTAGTGTTTTCTTTTTAATTGAATTTTAATATTAAGGAATGGATATCATAATGGTTTATCTAGGGTAAATATTGGATCTAGTAAAATAGAAACAAATCAAGTCAAATAGACTACATCAGTGCCACTGTAGTTCGTTGTTTTGGGGGGATAAAATGGAAAATGTGTACTTGATTAAAGAAACTAAAATAAGTGAAATAACCTAAAACATTCATAATTTGAATGCCTTTTCCTCTATCTATGTGTGACAGGCAGAATAATGGACACACCTAATTAGAAGAAGAAGAAGAAGAAGAAGAAGAAGAAGAAGAAGAAGAAGAAGAAGAAGAAGAAGCAGGAGGAGGAGGAGGAGGAGGAGGAGGAGGAGGAGGAGGAGGAGGAGGAGAAGGAGAAGAGGAAGAATGCCAAGAGACACATACACACACAAAAAGACCTAGATGAACAGGAAATTCTTGAAATTCTTCCCAATTATTTAGCATGAATATTGGAAAATCTTAAATCTGAGAAGTTTATTATAAGATTTTTTGTTTGTTTGTTTCTGTAACAATTCATGTATGTATAAGTCAGACTCAGTACATTTGTTGTGCTTGGTAATGAATAAAAGTTTTACAACCTTGGGTACAAGAAATAAACCTATTATACATATATTTTAATTAGAAAATGCTGATTGGACATATGACAATATTCTCCCCTTACCATGGATTAGAATTTTATTAATGTTTTTGGAATTTGGAAGTACAGGCATACTTCATTTTATTGTGCTTTCCTTCATTGTGTTTTGCAGATATAACTTTTTTTATTATTATTAATTGAAGGTTTAGGACACCCCTGAATCAAACAGGTCTGTTGGTATCATTTTCGAACAGTGTTTGCTCATTTTATGTCTCTATCACATTTTGTTAATTCTTATAATATTTCAGACTTTTACATTATTATTGTATTTGTTATGGTGATCTGTGATCAGTGATCATAACCCACTGAAAGTTCAGATGATTGTTAGCATATTTTTTAGCAATAAAGCATTTTTAAATTAAAAAAAAAGAAGAAGAAGAAGAAGAATGGACTTGCCAAGATGTCACATCTTAGTTCCCTGAAGCTATGACTGCTATTTTATAGGTAAGAGGGGAATTAAGGTTGTAGATGAACTCCAGATTGTTAATCAGCTGACTTTGTGATGAGATTATTTGGATTTTTTTCAAGGGAACTCAATATAATTATAGGGATCATTTAAATTTAAAGAGAGAATTAGAAGAAGAGGTCAGAATAAATTGATATTACTATATCAAAAACATCAAAATATCATTGTTGACTCTGCAGATGGATGAAGAGAACCACAAGCCATGGAATGTGGGTACCTAAAAAAGCTGGAAAACAGAATATATTCTCCCAGAGAGCCTCCAGAATGAACACAATTGGATAGACACTTTGATTTTAGCCTAGCATGACCCATTTTGGATTTTTGACATTTTGTATTTGAAACCATGAAATAAATGTATGTTGTTTTAATTCATAATTTATGGTAATTTTTATATCATCCATAGAAAATTAGTACACCAAGTCTCTTACCTGGAACTCTATCCCCTGAAATTAGAATTCCTTTCTAGATGTTCTTCTTACTCAGGCTTGGGTAACTTTAGCTTTCATTCTTTTCCTTTATTCACACATTTTATTATTAATGCTTTGAAATTCTTTAATTAATTTACATGATTGTTCATTACATGAAATAAATAATCTTTACTAAAGATTTATTTATTTATTTGAAAGAGAGAGAGAGAGAAAGTGTGTGAGCAGAAGGCTAGGAAGCAATAGAGGGAAAGAGAGAGAGAGACTCTCCACTGTGTGTAGAGCCTGACAGGGGGCTTGAACTCACAATCCTGAGATCATGACCTGAGCCAAAATCAAGAGTCAAATGTTGAATTGACTGAGACACTCAGATGCCCCAAGGCAAATAATCTTAATTTGGGTTAACATTACTTTATTCATTTCAAGGATTTTCTAATTAATAATATATTAATTTAATAAACCAATCTAAACTAAATGTCTCAGGTATTTTACATTTCCAAATTTGTCTTCAGAACACTGCTAGAGCACTCTCTCTTTATTTTTATTCTATTCCTAACTACTTCTAAATGGTAAATTGCTATTACTTATGCATTTTATTTTAAAAACTCAGCCCAGCACCCAAAGTCTTTGTGATAGGCAGCTCCTAGGAAGCCTTGAGATTCCTACTTCCTGATGCACATATCCCCTCCTATTTGTTGTAAATTGGTTTGTGAATATGATAGGACATCCCTAGCATAATCACACCAATTTATATGACAAGGAGATTTTGAAGAAGTGATTTATGTCCCTAATTATTTGACTTTCAGTTACTCAAAATGGACATTTTCCTGGATGAGACTTTAAAAAAATGTCAGAGAGAATTGAAGGGAGATAGAGATCCTTCTACTGGCCTTGAAAGAACAATCTGCCAAGATATGTGGGGAGGGACATGTGGCAGGAATTTTTGAAGGTTTCTAGGAGCTCAGAACATCCTCCAGCTGATGGTTAGAAGGAAGCACTACCCTCAGTCCCACAACCAAAAGGAATTAAATTCTTCCAATAACCAGTAAGGATCATAAAGGACTCTGAGTCTCAGATGAGATCACATCCCTGGCTTACATCTTGATTTCAGTATGATGCGACCTTGAACAGAGAGTAATAAAAATATACTGACTGCTCATGCATACAAACTGTGAGATGAAAAATATATGTTGTTTTAAGTTGCTAAACTGGTCATGATTTAATATGTAGCAATAGAAAAATTACACATTCATAGTATTTGCTCAAAATACTTCTCTTACTTCATTTCATTCTCTCCCTTTACACAACTATCCATTGTGCAGGCAAATAGGTACATTGAATGGAAAGAAGCCATAGGAATACTACCCCTGTATCCTTCCAAACCTTGCTCGTGGCACTAATCTGCAATCCTTTATAGTAATATGGTGTTGCTTTGGGGTTACTGTTTTCCTAAGTAAAGGTGGTTCTAGTGGCTTCCTTTTAGACTTTGCACAATTGCCTTCATTTGACAGGTGAAGGAATCAGTCCTGTGATTCCGCCAATGTTTATTTTAATTACACATTTTGGACCTGGAGAAATAACCAAAAGGTGTGTTTAAGGAGCCACTGGTTCTACTTTGAAATGAAACTGAGATAAAACTCAATAATTGAGTGCCATAAGCATTTTCTCTGACTGTTGTGGGCCACAGGAATATTTTGAGTCTCCTTGAAAAAGTGTCCATTCAGAGCAAGTGTCCAGCAATCCCCTGAAAGACTGATTATGCCTTCTTCCACAAAACACAATCACTTTGGCAATTTGTCCCTTTGGGGAATTTGAGAGAAAGATTAACAGCATATATTTTTAGCAGTGTACTGGGGTCCTTACTTTAAGAGACCTAGCCCTCCTTCGTTCAAGTGGTTCTAGGCTCATAAACAGGCTCCAGTGTGGGAATTGTTTGAGAAGCTACAATTCTTTGTCTTGTTAATTAAGATTAAATTTTGATTTACCTGACCTGGAACTCTTCTACTTATACAGATCAAGTAAGGGTTTAAAGGACTGCCCCTCTGCTTCTCTTCTAGGGACACCATGGTTTTTGCAAGTCAGACTTACCTGTTTACCACTTGGCTTTTCTGTTAATTACAGTAACCATATCCACCTTGTCTTTTGCAATTAAATGTTGTCACTTGACCTATTGGCATCTAATTATTCCCATTGAATTTAAGAGTCTCAGTTCAGTGGTGGCAATCTCTGATCTATAGAAAAGAATACCTACAGAACTCTTCAAATATGCTGGGTCTCCCCTCACAGGTATATCTTTCACAGATATGGTAAAAGGTATGTACCCTTGAGTGGGCGAACAGGTCTTAGTGATAAATCCACTCTAACATTCAAATCTCCCTAAATTTTTCATACTTTCTTCTACAAAATACAAGGTAGTTATGGCATTTCAACCTAATTTATTGTAGGCCACTTTTTTTTGGTCCATATTTCAGCAAGTCAATGAGATAAACAGAGACTTTTCAAACCCTTCAAACTACAACACTGGATCCAAAATCTCTGTAGAGTGGGTCCATGTCAACAATTTGATTAGATTCAAAATAATGTTCCTTCTGCCATTATCCTAGACTCTTGATATATATTTATCACCCTATCTTCAGAATTTATGCCTGTACAAATTGGAGTATTCATGTAATTCTTTTGAAGTATAGTAGATCTCCTCATAAGTCACATTTTGTACCTCATCTTTAAGCCCCACTGATACTTGAATCTAGCTCGTTAAAAGTTTTGAAGCAAAGAGGAGTAGCAAGGGTGGATCCTGACAAGAATATAGTCAGTATCTTGCCAGCTAACTACCTAAAAGGAAGACATTACAGCTTTCTTAGCCTCCTCAGGTATGAAGTTGGCAGAATGTATGTATAGGTTATTGTCTCCAGCTACTCCAAGACCTCCTCATATGTCCCATTCTGATTTTCAGGATCCTATCCCATTGCAATCAATGCATTTACATAATAACATATACCATGTGAGGTTGAGAATTCAATTTGTGGCTGAAATTCAACCACTCACAGGATGAAGCTCTGGGTTTGATTTTAGAAATCTCATCTTTGTGAATACGGGAGATAAGGGTTTCGTTCAGGGAAGACATAGATACTTCCAGGCCATTCATGCAGGGAATTTAAAGCCCTGAGCTCATTCTGTTTCTGTACTTTGTGCAGCATTAGGAGCAACCAGCCAACCTCATTACACTCATTAATTTGATAAAAATGTTTTATGATAGCAAATACATGGTCACTCAGAACCTTTCCTCTTGTAACTATTTGGTTAGGAGTATCTAACAATGATAATTTGCATATCTCTACTGCCACCTCTTGTCATGGATGATGAGTACCTTCTTTGCCACTGGATATAGAATAATTAGTATCTTTAATTAGAACCAGATTAGTGAGTCAATTTCACAAACCCCAGAACTAATTCAGAGAACTCATCCTTAAGATTCTGTCCCTCTGAAACCAATCTCTGTAGCAAAATTTGTAGCAGTCAGTGTTCTCTAGACAAAAACAAACAAGCCAACCCACAAAAACCCCACAAACACACATGCACACACACATTTATATATATATATATATATTTATATTAAATTTATATTTATATACTTATATGCATTTACTTTAAGGAATTGGCTCATATATTTATGAGACTGGCAAGTCCAAAATCTGTATAGGAGGCTATTAGGCTGGAAACTCAGATAAGAGTTGATGTTTGCATTCTTAAATTCAAAATCCATAACACAAGCCAGGGATCTAGAAACTCAGTGAGGATTTCTGTTAAGGCCTTGATGCAATATTCTTTCTTCTATTGGAGACCTGTTTCCTTCAATTGACTGAAGGCGTTGTTGAGGGTAATCTACTTTTTTCAATGTCAAATGATTGCAGATGTTAATCACATCTACAAAATACCTTGACGTTAACATTGAGACTAGAGTTTGATGAAGATATATGCCTTTGTCACTATAAGCTAGATAAGCTGACACAAAATTTAACCATTACAGTTAGCAAAGACATTCTTAAATGCACTGGCTGTATTTTTCCTCTTAGTTCAAGAAGTGTAAAATGCAATGACTACTAATACAGTTTGATGCCACTGACTTGATTCATGCTGAAGTGTTAAAAATTTAACCAA
The DNA here is from genome assembly GCF_009829155.1 of Mustela erminea. Lineage (NCBI taxonomy): Eukaryota > Metazoa > Chordata > Mammalia > Carnivora > Mustelidae > Mustela > Mustela erminea. Next base: position 24,409,104 of record NC_045633.1, read on the forward strand.
AATTATTTTTGTATGAGAAATGCATGCATCAGCATAATAAAAAATTTATATAAAAGACAAATAATGCCTTAGTATTTTCATGAAAATCGTTTTGACCTCATGGAGCTTTTCAGTTGGTTGGATAAAGTCATAGAGGTATATAGAACAACTCTAAGATTCCCTGTTCTAGCAAATCATTAGTAGCTTATTTCTAGAAATTCAATTATCAGCTTTTTTATTTTTTTTAAAGATTTTTTTATTTATTTGTCAGAGAGAAACAGAGGGAGAGAGAGCGAACACAGGCAGACAGAATGGCAGGCAGAGGCAGAGGGAGAAGCAGGCTCCCTGCCGAGCAAGAAGCCCGATGTGGGACTCGATCCCAGGACACTGGGATCATGACCTGAGCCGAAGGCAGCTGCTTAACCAACTGAGCCACCCAGGCGTCCCTATTATCAGCTTTTTTAGATAGAAAGATTGAGATTATTTGCATTCTCTCTTTTCTTGGATAACTATGTCACAGTTCCTTACCTCTTTCCCCTCCAGGGTTAATAATTAGAAAAACATCAAAAAGACACCAGATTCAGTGTTTAGTGTGTGTATTATCATGCAATTTAAAAAATATGTATTTTCTGCTTTCTTTTATTTTATTAATGAAGGGTGATACTTTTTGAGTTTAATGGTTTATCTTGGTTGTACAGAGGCACCTACATGGCTCAGTCAGTTCAGCCTCTAACCCTTGCTTTGGCCTCAGGTCATGAGGCCAGGGTTCTGGGATAGAGCCCTGCATGGAGTCCTGCTTCAGAATCCCCACTCAGTGGGGAGTCTGCTTGTACACTCTCTCCTTCTCCTTCTGCCCTTCCTACCTTGTGCTCTCTTTCTGTCCTTCTGTCTCTCTCTAAAAATAAATTTTTAAAAAACAAACAAAAAACCTTGGTTGAACATTCCATCAGGAAAAAATGATGAATTGTCCAAAATGAAAGTGTATTTCAAAGAGAAACATTTGCATGTACTATTGTGTCAATATATTATTAAAATATTTTAATGAAAACTGAATGACTTGCATGTTATGCCTCAAACTGAGATTGTACATTGTATTTTAAAATTCATTAGATTCTGAATAATTATTTTAATATTAATAGAATTCTCAATAATAAGTAAATGAGCTCATAGTTTATTCATAAAAATAATTCTTAAAGAAATCATAGGTAATAATTTAAGTGAAATGCCTCCTAAAATAATCCTTATAATAAATTTAATTTCTTTTAAGATTCATTTTAGATTCAGGGTAACAAGTCAAGAATAATCAGCTATTAGTAAAATCACACTTCTGACTTATTTTTCTTAAAAAATATTTTTTATTATTTTTCTTTTCTTTTTTTTCAATTTAGAAAAATCCTTCCTATAATGTAAAGAGAGGAATTTTACTTATTTAGTTAATAGTATAATACATATGGTTATTGCTATTCCCATTTCCAGGAACTTGCGTCAATTGTTTCCTCTTCTTTCGAGATTATTCATTACACTTAAGGCTTCAGGATACTTTTGGCTTCACATACTTTTTTTTTTCTTTTAACCAAAGCTGAAATTAACATGTGCCATGTAATATACCATTTTACAGTAAAGACTTTGGTTATTTATAATATTTTTAATGAAACAAAGTCTTCCTTACACTCATATCACTATGTTGATGGTTTACAATTATTTATTTTAATACATTTTAGAGAATCACTTTGGCTGAACAATTATTTATTTTAATACACTTTAGAGAATCACTTTGACTGAATAGGTCCATTATTATGTAAGTAGTATTTTAAAGCTTTCAGTACAATAACTCAAAATCTAAATCTAAGATCAATTTATATCAATATTTCATTTAATGGCTGTCACAGGGGAAAATCCTAATTTATTCACATAGATGTGAGTAAAAGTTCAGTATTCAGTATACTTACTAAACCATGGTTCTTTTCAAATCCAGTTGGCATGAAATTCCAATTATATGGTTATATTCATTTTTATATATTTGGTTAGTTATTTTCCATAATCTCCATAATTTCTTAGTCCATTTGGGCTATAAAAGAATACCACAGACTTGTTTGTAAACAATAGAATTTTATTTCTCAAAGTTCTGGAGGTTAGAAAGTTCAAAATCCAGGCACTGGCACATGTGGTTCTGGTGAAAAGCCGCTTCCTGGTTTATTCACAATCATCTTCTCCCTCTAACTTCACATGACAGATCTGAGGAAACCTTTCACTGGGACAGTAATCCCTATCATATGTGGTTATTCTGTCCCTCCTGCACGATGACAGAAATCAGAAAGATCTATCCTCTGAAAAGCATAAAAAAATTAAAGATAGATGTCTTGGTAAGAATAGAATAGCATTTAGGAACAGTAAAAAAATGGATTATTTTTCTTTGGAATTTGATCATCCCATGAGAAAAGTTGTAATGATATAGAAAACAAACATTTCCTAATGAAACCACCAACCTGATTGAATAAAATAAATAGGATAATCAGGACTGATGATCCCAGAAGGGCACCTGTGCAGCAAATAAATAGAGAAAATTAGAAACCCAGTGAGATTAGACTAGACAGCAGATTTACAAGAAAAGGAAATTTAGTGCTGTCTTATATATTTGAATGTATTGAAAGTGATTTAGATTAATTGGGGGCAAAGGAGTGTGTGAATGAATTAAGAATAATTATTGGAGTAAATATTGTTATTTGTACTCTTCCAATATCAATTTCTATCATTGTTTTATAGTAATAAAACATGTATCTTTTAATTCAGCATACAATTCCATGAAATATAGGTGTTTCCTACTCACCCTGGCAGATGTGTATGGTCATATGGCCAGGCTGTTGCAAGAAAATTCCTGTAGGTGTGAAGTGTCACTGGTAGAAAATGTCATTAAAGAAACATAAACCCTTCTTCTTCCTCCTCTTCACCCTTCTTCTTCCTCTTATTCCTCCTCCTCCTCCTCCTCTGGTGCTTCTACTGCTGTTTCTTCTTCTTCTTCTTCTTCTTCTTCGTCTTCGTCTTTGTCTTCGTCTTCTTCTCATTCTCCTTCTCTTTCTCCTTCTTCACTGAATTAGAGATATCATGACTTATGATGACTGGATATCTTGGAACACGAAATGATTTTGCAAATATAACCTTCTACAATAGAGTGATGTGATTGATAGATCAAGGGTCCCAACACTATAGCTTTGAACTATCTACTTTTAGGTACTTAAATGGGAGACAGATAAATTTATGGTTTAAACTATGGGTATGTTTTATGATCTGTATGGAGACTATCATACCACTAATAAAATTTATTACTAGAATGGTGCATGGCATATGGAAAAAACTAAAATATTTGTCCTTTTCCTTAGAGCAGCAGAGAATGGGGCCCAAGAACTCTAATTGCAGGTTGGAAAAAATGTACCTTTTGATATATTCACACAATGCATTGTGCACTTTCCTACTTTCTAGAACAAAACAATGTTCTAGGCTCATCTTGCACTTTTTTCCAAGTAAACTTGGTCACATTTAATGGCAGATGTCATTTCAAAATCAGTACCAATGTTCTCAATATGCTCATTACTAGAGTGTTAATTGCCTTCACATGCCAAACTATACAGACAAAACCTGAAAATATATCTTGGAATATATTTATATACACTTATATACTCTGCCTATACCCTATTTATCTGTCCATTATGAAATGATATCTATAATTGTAATTCAACACCTCAGGTTTCATTGTAACTTTTTCTTGGCAATGTCTTAAAATACCTTCTCTGGCAATGGTAAATGGTTTCAGTGATCTTCAACACATTTATTTCTTTTGTTTAATTAATGTAAATATTTGCTCAATGAAAACATATCCACTATCTACCATACATACCCAATCACTCTATATCTTTGGACTCTGGGACCCAGCATATTCTAATTCTTTGTATTTTAATGAGTTGCTTTGAATGCTTCTTTGTTTGTTTATTCAACTTCCTAGAACTCTGGTACAGGCATTATATCGGGATTATATTAGTTTCCATGATATTGTATTGCTAAAAGTTTATGGTGATCTAAAGAACACTAAAAATATAATACTAAATTTTGCTTTGTTTTATATTTATGCATTTAATATATAATTGTATATGATAAATAACATATATTAATAATAGATCTATTAATATAATTGTAACTGCGGCTAATGTCAACTGAGCATTTTATACAAGCAAGACACTATGTTAAACACTTCATTTTTGTTCTTTCTTTGAATTGTCATACATAATTTTCAGTGGGAACCATGTAGACTTATTATGATCATAAGCAATGAATCTAGACAAGAATAGATTCAACTTTCAACTCCATCATTTTTTAATTGTAGTATCTTGATATCTGACCTATTCTGTGTTTCAGTTCACACACGCATACACACATGCACACCTCTTGCAGTTACAATAATTAAATAGTCCAATGCCTAACAAGATTCTAGTCACATATTAAGCACTGCAGAAAAGTTGACCATTATTGTTTGCAAAAAAAGAAACTGAAGATTTAGAAGGGTAGCTAATTTGTCCTAAGTTGCATTTCTAACTATTTATTAGATCAGGGAAGCTAATGCAGGTCTAAATCAATTATTGGTATTTATCTTATAAATATATATTTCATAACTGGAATGGAAATGTAAAAACATATCTTAAAATTTTACTATTGGAAATATCAAAAGTTTTCTAATCATTTTCTAGATTTTAGGTGTTAACTACATGTTTCTAGATTTTAGGTGTTAACTACATGTTGAAATCTCCAAGGGCTATAATGATTGAAAGTCTTTATTTTATTACCAGTCTATACTTTTTAAAAAACAAGTCCTTATATTTATACATTATTATATGCCCATCATAAGTTTTAGTAGCTATCACTTTCAATCTTTGTGTTTGACCAGCTCAATAAATTTTTAAGTGAATAAATGGATGCATATTTTCATGCTTTTTTTAGTATGACCTTTTGGCTAATGAGGTACATGCTAATTATTTCCTAATTATGGTTAGCTTTAAAATAAACCCTTAATTCCTTGGCATCAGTTTCATATTTCCAACATATAAAATGGAATTTAAGATATAATTGAAACTGAAACATAAAATTTATTACTTGAGCAATGCAGTAGAATGCACAATTACATTAAACAAACTGAAGAGCATAGTTGGCAGAATTTTAAAAATCACCCTTCCTCCAAAAATTGTAAAAAATACATATAAAAATGATCATAAATAAGTTTATTGCTATACAACACAGTTGATAAAAACTCAATGTATATATATCTTCTTTGTCCATCCATCAGTTGATGAACGTTTGGTCCAAAACAAAATATATGGTTCCAAATTTAACACTGTTGACTTCTAAACAGCACAATGTATGACTTTAATAGTATAACTTTCCCTAAGAAATTTCTAAAACCTTCTCAATTAAAAAAAAAAGACTTTTCATGAAGGAGGTTTCATATAAGTACCAAAAAAACTTGCATACTAACAAGTGATTCTTCATGTATCACCAGTGTTATTGAATTGAGGTTTAAGCTAAAGTCACAAAAATAATATTTCTTTAGATATCATTATAAATATTAGTAATCATTTCTAAGAATTTTATAAAATTAAGATGTTATATTTAAAACTTACTTTATTAGGACTTTAAGTTACCAAGGCTTAACTGTTCCTATTTACACATTTTCAGAACGTTTTCCACTTGTGGAAACCTTTTCAGAACTTTTTCCACTTGTGATTTCTTCTTCTGTAACTTCTTAGAAGGGTTAGTTTAGTATTGAATACACATACCACTTATTTTTCACATATTTCCAGATAAACTGATTTTAAGCAATTTTTTTTACTTCTTTTAGGTGGTTTCTGTGCTCATTTTTAAAACTATTTTATTTGTTTATTTATTTGAGAGAGAGAGAGAGAGTACATGTGAGCAGGGGGAGGGGCAGAGGAAGAGGCAGAGAATCTCAAGTGGAGACATGTTGAGTGCAGAGGTTGACAGAGGGCACAATCTCAAGATCCTGAGATCATGACCTGAACTGAAACCAAGATTCGAATGCTTATCTGAGCCACCCAGGCATCCCTGCCTAGACACTTTTTTATTAGCAAAGATCTCTTCCAAAATTTGTTGGTATTGTATTTTAGTTTTTTTCTTATAATCTTCAGATCTAGTCTTCTGAACTAATATCTGTTGAGTTTAAAAGAAGGGCTTAGATCTATTCCTCTAAATTCATTCATCCTATTCTACAATAGGCATAAAATGAAGTTTGCACTAAGATCTAAAAATGTATACTTAGAATTAATATAGAGACAGCTATATTTTACAATGTTACATGATGAATATTTATTTCAGATTTTTAGGTCAACTTATGCAATGAGAGACTTAAAATAATGTTTAAAGGTAAAGTTAAACGAGCACTATTTGTGTAAATCTTACTGAAATGTTCAATTATTTATTTCATAATAATTTTATTTGTTTTCAGAGTCCCGCGTCGGGCTCTCTGCTCGGCAGGGAGCCTGCTTCCCTCTCTCTCTCTCTGCCTGCCTCTCCATCTACTTGTGATTTCTCTCTGTCAAATAAATAAATAAAATCTTTAAAAAAAAATTAAAAAAAAAAAAAGGAGGAGAAACAGCAAAATACAGGCACTGGTGAGCCCTCGCAATTTCCCAGGCAACCAGTGCTTCAAACTTGGTTCGGAGACCTACCACCCACCTACCCATTCCAGGGACTGAATCAGGGACCAGGAGTGCACGGGGCGCCCCCATGCGCACCCCACAACCTCTGGGCCCAGACCATGCTGCCTCCCACAGGCAGCGGAGATGGCAGCGGCCTGAGAGAGGCCAAGGCAGGCATAGGGAGAGGCTGACTTGTGGACTGCAGCGTGGGGCTGGGGGGGGGGGGGTGCGGCAGGGGAGACACCGACCGAATCTGGAGGGAGCGTGTAGAGGCAGCCAGAGGCCTGTGGCGGGGAATGGGCCAGCTCCTTCCCTCTCCCCTCCCAGGCTGGTTCCCTCCCTTCCTCCCTACCTGGGTAAATCTCCCTTTGCTTGGGAGGAATGGCCATGGCGGTGGCAGCGGCGGAGGGCCACCGAGGAGGAGCTGCCAGGGCTGCTGCACTCAGAGCCGCCAGCCTCCAGCGGGAGCGCCGGCGTCCACTGCTGCCGCAGCCTCCCCCAGCCCCAGGATCTCCATTTTAGCAGCGCGCGCCTCCCTCCGCCCTGGGTAGCCACGGAAACTTGTCGTCGCCAGCTCCCTCTAGCCCCCAGCCCTCCCTCCACTTCCACCCTCTCAGCTCAGAGCAGGCACCTGGTCGGGCTCTCCTTATCGCACAAGGACGAGGGTGGGCTCTACCCCCGCACGCTCCCCTACCAAAGCCCAAAGTGGATCCACTGGAAGGAAAATGCTGTCCACGAAGTCCTCCCAAACCGGCCCCCCTCCCTTCCCGGCGCCAGTCCTCAGCCCTACCTCTGCCCTTCCTCAGTTGCTGGCGCTAGAGCTCCCGCGGCCCCCGCTTGCGCAGCCCCCGCCGCCGCTCTGCCGCCGCCATCTGCGTTGCTGCCATCTGCGCCGCAGCCGCCGCTTGAGTCGCCAACACCACTTGTGCAGCCGACGCAGTCTGCGCCGACGCCGCTATCTGTTCCACCGCTGCTACCGCCGCCGCCGCCGGAGCCTTGGACGCCCAAGAGGTTGCCGCTTGTGCAGCCCAGCTGTCTGCGCCAGTGCTGCTTGCACCGCTAACACCTTCGTCTGTGTCGCCGCCCCTTCCGCCGCCAACACTGCCTGCGCCGCCGCCGATGCCGCTTGTTCCGTCGAAGCCACCACCGTCTGCACCGCCACTTGCGCCGCCGAAGCCGCTGTCTGCACCGTCGCTGCTACCGCCGCCGCTGAAGCCGCCGCCGTCTGCACCGTCGCCGTTGTCTGCGCCGAGGCCGCTTGCACCGTTGACGCCGTCGTCCGTACCGTTGCTGGTTCGGCCGCTGAAATCGTCTGCGCCGCCACCGACGCCGCTTGTGCCGCCGCTGAAGCCGCTGCCACTGCTGTCCCCGCCGACGCCTCCGCTTATGCCGCTGCCGCCACCGCTTGAGCCCTGGACGCCTTCGGAGCCGAAGCCGCTTGTGCAGCCGAAGGCATCTGCCCCTACGCCGCTTGGCGCCCTCAACGCCACTGTCTGCGGCGCCACTGCTTCCGCCGCCGAGGCCGCTTGCGCCCCTGACGCTGCCGCTTCCGCCGCCGCCACCGTCTGCCCCGCCAGCGGCGTCAGCCCCCATAGCGGCGATGGCGCAGCCGGGGCATCGGCGGCATAAGCGGCGTCTGAGGCGGTGCAGAGGGCGTTGGCCGGAGAAGAGGCAGCGGCGCAGTCGGCGGCGTCGCCAAACAGGCGGG
>NC_045633.1:25409802-25414802 GCF_009829155.1 Mustela erminea
CCCCCCCTTGTTGTGACAGTTCCTGATACTGTTTATTGAGGTGCATGTCAGGTATAATTAGCAATCGATATGGAAAACGTTTCCTTGCACCCAGCACGCCTCTGACGTCAGAGCCGATTAGCGCTTCTTATTGGTCCCAAATTCCCCGGGCCGCGGCTAATTATCGGGAGCTTGATGTTGATAAAGTAAAGCGCCGGAGTGCGGGCGAAGCATGTGTAGGGCTCCGGGTCCCTGTCTCCGCCGCCGCCGCCGTCCGCGCCTCCCGCCGCTGGCCCGCCCCGGCCCCGGCCCGCGCCCCCGCGCCCCGCCGCCGGCCCCGCCGGCCCCCCGCGCGAGATGATGGACGGCCGCCTCCTGGAGCACCCGCATGCCCAGTTCGGGGGCTCGTTGGGCGGCGTGGTGGGCTTTCCCTACCCGCTGGGCCACCACCACGTGTACGAGCTGGCCGGCCACCAGCTGCAGTCGGCCGCCGCCGCCGCTGCCGCCGCCTCGGTGCCCTTCTCCATCGACGGCCTGCTCAGCGGCTCGTGCGCTGCCGCCGCCGCTTCGGTGGTCAACCCCACGCCGCTGCTGCCGGCCGCCTGCGGGGTGGGAGGCGACAGTCAGCCCTTCAAGCTGTCAGGTAGGTGCGGCGGGCGGAGAGGGTACGGGGTGGGGGGAGCAGGGCACCCTTGTCGGGCGCAGGAGTTGGGTCGCGGGCGGCTGTAGAGCATGTGCAGGCTGCTGAGGCTCGGGGGCACTCTCGGTCTGTCGCCCCGGCGCAGGGTCCCCAGATCCAGGCGGCCGACAGGTACAGAGGGGGTGGATGTGGCCTGGGCCCTGGATGAGCCCTGCGGCGTCCTCTGCGTGCCCGCAGACTCGGGGGACCCGGACAAGGAGAGCCCGGGCTGTAAGCGGCGGCGTACCCGCACCAACTTCACGGGCTGGCAGCTGGAAGAGCTGGAGAAGGCGTTCAACGAGAGCCACTATCCCGACGTGTTCATGCGCGAAGCGCTGGCGCTGCGCCTGGATCTGGTCGAATCTCGAGTGCAGGTAAAGACCCGCCGTTCCTCCCAGGAGCCAGCATCCCGCCACGAAGTCGGCCGGGCCGGCCCCGTCTTTGTTCTAGGTGGGGGACCGCGGCCCCGCTTCCGAGCCCCCCTAGCGCTCGCCTGGCCGGAGGTGGCGGTGATGTTCCGGGGCTCGGCGCCTCTCGGGGAGAAAGCCCCAGGAGGCTTGGGAGGGCCGACGATGACCCCGAAGTAGCCAGGACAGCGCTGCGTCGGAACCGGGAGCTTCCTGGTGGGGTTTCGGGACACGGCTGGAAATGAGGTCTCAGAAGACTGGGCGGGAGAAGCGGGGCGGGGTGGGGGTGGTAGTGGGGGAGCCAGCCCGTCTGGGATCTGGAAGAGACCCGGAGCAGGTAGACCCTGAGCCTCCTGGCCCTTGCCCTGGGTCTCCGTGTCTCCGTCACCAGCCTGGAGCAAACGCGTCTGTTTGTTTACCTCTCGCCTCTAAAATACTCAGATGGAGACCTGTATTTATTCTTCACTTTGCAGAAGGTTAGCTGAGGAAGGGGAGGTGGAAACTTACACAGTTAACACATGGTGGGGAGGTGTCTGAATCTCTAATACTCTCGGTTATATCTCCCCCACCCCACCCCGCGCACTTTGATTTCATTCGAAGACTGCCGGCGTTATGCTTTTAAAAAATACAGCGTCTATTTGGTGGATTAAAAATTCAAGACAAATTGTGCATAATCGGATGTTTCCCTGAAGTCCAGAAATCCTTTTCTGGGGGCAGTGTGGTGGTGAGTCCGGTGTTCGGCCGCAGCTATGGGTGCAGGGCTTTGAGGCAGAGACCAGCAAGATGTCTGTTTAGCACCAATAGCTTTGTCTAAAAAGGTGTTCTCGACCTGTGCTTGCACTGCCCTCCATGACCTCTTCTGTTTGTAAATCCTTTCGTCCAATTTGTGTCACTGTCTTAAGCGAAGACCTCTTCGTTTCTCCCCTGTACAATAATGAGCATTTCTTGGTGACAAGTGAGCGTGGAATTGGCACCAAAAAAAGAAGTATTTGAAAGAAGGAAGGAAGAAGCAGTTACAGCCTTGGAGAGGTCACAGCTTAAAACCTGCACCTTGGCACCAGCAAGGCTCCCTGTGACCAGGCCAGGCCTGCTATTGTGCCGGGTCTCTCCGTGGCCACAACAAAGAATTCGAATTACCGTGATCTCTTGGGGAGGGTGTTGTGCCTGAGGCCCAGCAGGAATTTGACTGTGTGTGTGCAGTGGGGGAGCCAGTGTCCAGCGCTGCTGTTCCCCAGGACAAGGCCTGCAGGGAGGGTAGAAGAGGCTGGATGGGCCCAGGCCTCCTCTGCACCGCCTGGCAACTGGCCTCTTGTTTTCCTGTCTGCCTTCCCCCCGGGCCTAGGCCAAGAACAACTGGTTTCAGGGGCTGTGTTGGTGCCTTGTCCTGGAGCCCCCAGAAAGAAGGACATGTATGAATTTGTTGGGGGGCAGGCTACTGGAAACCCTCCCCCTAAGTTTGGTTTACCAGGACCTTCTAGAAGAAGAAGCACCTAGATTTCCCTTCATGGGAAACCCCCAAATCTGGCCTTTGACTCAGTCTCCAGGGGGCCGAAGACAGATGTGGAGGGCAGCTGAGCCCAGCCACTGGTGGTCCTCAGGCCAGGCAGGCGGTTTAGAACAGGAGCTGTGAGAAGCCAAGAGGGGCGAGGAGGGGCCGTGCTCCCTGCTTGACTCCCGACCAGGAACCAGACGCCCTCAGGGGGCCAGACCCGACGTGCCCAACGAAGGGGCAGCTCCCAGTTCCTTGAGGTGAGAAGCCAAAGTGGGAAGCTGGCCGAGAGGCCCCATCTACCTTCTTCTGGGTGGAAAAGATGCTCTTTGGAACCTGCAGCTTGAGTACCAAAACCCAGCTCAGGGCCGGCCAGGCCGCTTGCCTTAGCTCCCGCCCCCTGGCCGGAGCCTAGGTTGTACAGGCCTGTCTGGGGGGAGTGGGGAGGCCCGAAGCCCCAGCGGCACGCCCGCCGCCTGATTGTCCCTTCCTTTCCCCTATCCGGCTGCTCTAGGTCTGGTTCCAAAACCGCCGGGCCAAGTGGAGGAAGAAGGAGAACACGAAGAAGGGCCCGGGGCGGCCGGCTCACAACTCACACCCGACCACGTGCAGTGGCGAGCCAATGGACCCAGAGGAGATCGCGCGCAAAGAACTGGAGAAGATGGAGAAAAAGAAGCGCAAGCATGAGAAGAAGCTGCTGAAGAGTCAGAGCCGCCACCTGCACTCCCCAGGCGGCTTGTCCCTGCACAGCGCACCCAGCTCCGACAGCGACAGCGGCGGCGGCGGTCTGTCCCCGGAGCCGCCGGAGCCGCCGCCGCCGGCCGCAGCAGCCAAGGGCCCTAGCGCGCACGCCGCCGGCGCCGCCGGTTCCGCGCCCGCACCTCCCGGTGAACCGCCCGCGCCCGGCACCTGCGATCCCGCCTTTTACCCGAGCCAAAGAAGTGGCGCCGGCCCGCAACTGCGGCTAGGCCGCCCAGCGGACAAGGACGCGGCCCCGTGTGCGCCCGGGGCGGCGGTGGAACGTGGCGCCGCCGGCCTGCCGAAGGCCAGCCCGTTCAGCGTGGAGAGCCTGCTGTCCGACTCGCCGCCGCGCCGGAAAGCCGCCCCAGCTAACGCCGCCGCGGCCGCGGCAGCTGCCGCGGCCGCCGGGCTGGACTTCGCGCCCGGGCTGCCATGCGCGCCGCGGACCCTCATTGGCAAGGGCCACTTCCTGCTCTACCCCATCACGCAGCCGCTTGGCTTCCTGGTGCCGCAGGCCGCGCTTAAGGGCGCAGCGGGTCCGGAGCCCGCGCCCAAGGACGCGCCGCCCGCACCCGCCGCGCCGCCCGCGCCGCCCGCTCAGGCCAGCTTCGGGGCCTTTCCGGGGCCCGGAGGTGCTCCGGACTCGGCCTTCGCGCGCCGCAGCCCTGACGCCGTCGCCTCCCCGGGGGCCCCGACCCCGGCGCCCTTCCGGGACGCGGCCGTGGCTGCGGCCGAGGGCGGCGGCGAGGATTGCGCGGATTCGGGGGCCGCCTGCCCAGCGGCCACACTGCCGCTCCCTCTTGCGCCGTCTCCTGCGCCGGGCCCGCGGGCTCCCAGCCCCGCTGGGGAGCCGGCTTTGTGCGGGGCCCCAGAGCCAAGCGCCGAGCCCGGACCCAGCGCGCCGGATGGCGAAGAGGTGGACATGGACTGAGGGGTGACGGGGCCGAGAGAGGCGCTCAGCCGGCCCGCGCCCCTCGCTCAGGCTCGACTCACACAACGAAATCAGGTGATCGGCTTAGAAACACTGCTTTTTCCTCTCCCTTCTGTTTTCTTCCTTTTATTATTACTTTTTTTTTTTTTTTTTAAAGAAAACCGCTGTATCAATTCGGACCTAGGCAGCAACCGCAGGACTTGGGGTGAGACCCCCCTCCTCTCGGGGGAGCAAAGAACAAAAACAAAAACCCCATATCACCCACAAAAACCCACAACAAGAATCCTCAGCCTTGTAAAATGCAAAAATGTCTAAGAATATTTATATATGTACCATTTTTGATAAATAAAGCTGGTCAAACGCAAGCTCTCAGATCCATCTTTTTCAAATTTCCGAGCGCCCAGTATGGCCCCTCCTCCCCTCCGTTTTCCACTCCTCTCCCCGCGGGCGGGGCAGGGACGAGGCTCCTCACCTCCCCCGAGGTCCCCGCTTAATGCCTCCTTTTGTGTGCGTGTGTGTTTGTGTTTTCTGATTGAACAAATTTATGCATCCGCAGCTCCCCCTCTCCTGCCCTCCCTTGCGCTCCCCCTCCCACCCCGCGCCACACACACGCGCGCCCCCGCGCGCACCCCCGCGCGCTGGCACACGCCGGGGCGCGCGGCGCGGGGTGACGGAGCCGGGGGCTGCAAGGGCCGGGCCGCTGGGCTCCTGCAGAGTTTTGATATGAAAGTAATTATTTTCCGGTGGCTGCTGCGGGGACTGGGTTTCTTGCCC